>NC_080715.1:35684354-35781854 GCF_019097595.1 Hemibagrus wyckioides | reverse complement strand
CTCTTTTATAAACCATAGTGTGTCTACACATGTGTCAGGAAGTCCACTGGTTAAACTGGGTTTCTCCTGACCAGACACAGACTAATGCAACGCAGTCAATCTTTCCCAAAAAGTCACATCAACACTCCTCTCTGCAGCTTCCCTCACCGGACTCACCTGACCTGATTACTGAGGGACGGCTTCGTCTAGGTATACAAAGCTTCCACTTCTTCACTACTGGTCCACCAGTGCTTACTGGGATGTCCGGCCTCTAAGAGGAATGGGAGCTGTGTTAATGTTATACAGACCAAAGGCTGATTATAACTCAATTTCATTCTCATTATGACAACATGATAATAGATTCCAGGTCCTAGAGGGGGGTTAAATACTTACACAAGCAGAATTTTTCAGTTTCTTTGAAATCAATACCTGCTGAGCAATAATTCATTGTGTCCCTAGGGTCATGCGTGAGCAGTAAAAATACTGACCAGCAGATTACATGTATTTATCATTTGTTATTCAGAGAAATCTGAATAGAGTCAGTTCCCGGGGGTGTGAATACTTTGGCAAGCATCTATATCAATATTTGACATCTTGATGATGTTTTGTTGAGGAACATCTGGAACTGGGCAGCACACTGGAGCTTTTATACACTAACATACTAACCACCTCCTGGACATTGTGTAGGTTCTCCTGGGGCTCCACAAGATTCTGAAGAAGCTATAGGATCTGGAGCCAAGACCTTAGCAGCAGATCCTTTAAGTCCTGATAATTGTAAGGTCGGGCCTCCATGGATCTGTCCAGAACATCCCAAAGATTGAGCAGATCTGGATCATTTGGTCAACAGCTTGAACTCGTCATGTTCCTCAAACAAGTCCTGAACAATTTTGTTCAGGAAAAAGTGTATCAGAGAGGATTATCCTGCTTAAAAAGAGCACACTGCTGTTAGGGAATACCGTTGCCATGAATATGTTTAGGTAGGTGGTACGAGTCAAAGAAACATCTACATGAAAGCCAGGACCCAAGGATTCCCACACAGCCCAGAGCATCACACTTCCTCGCCTTCTTCCCATTATTCCAGCTCTTCCACAGCCATCCACATAATGTAAAATAAAAAAACTTGACTCATCAGTCCAGATCACCATCTTCCATCAGGTCCAGTTCTGATGCTCACATGTCCACTGTAGGTGTGTTCAGAAGTCAAAGTCATGGTCACTTTGACCACTCTGCAGCTTCACTGCTCCATAAACAGCCAGCTGTGACGCCCTTTGTGATCTGACACCTGTCTAGCAATCTGTGCTACAGTAGATCTTCTGTGGGATCGGACCAGACGAGCCAACCTTCACTCCCATGTCCAGTTGGACCAGTCACTGGTTCACAGGTTGTTCTTTCTAGGAGCACTTTTGCTAGGGATTAACCACTGCATACCAGGAACATCTCCCAAGACCTGCTGTGATCTGATCCAGTCGTCTAGCCATCATAATTCGGTCCTTGTCCATTTTTCCTGCTTCTCGGTGTCTCACATTTCCCACCTTCTGACACGTACCATAGCAACAAGATAATCCCTGTTATTCACTTCACCTGTCAGTGGTGTTCATCTTATGGCTGATCAGTGTGTGTGTGTGTGTGTGTGTGTATAGATGTGAATCCATCAAACTATAATCACTCATGCGCACTATGTTTTTGTTCCCCGAGGCCCACGTCCCATAGCTTGCTGTTTCAGCACTCGCTATTTTAATCTGTCATCTCTCATGCATGAAACACGGCTGGGAAATACACGTCGGGCTAATTAAACACACAAACACATGCACACACACACACACACACACACACACTCACACTCTCCAGAGACTGAGAGACAGACTGGCATTAGACTATGTGCAGGAATGGAATTGTGTCCTTGTAATTTATCACTTCTTTTTTGTGACAGAAAGGCCTTTTCAGTAATGAAAATAAAAATATTCTAGGTCAGCGCTGGACTACTTATCGCTCTCTGTGACATTTAAATTCCATCAACATAATAGTCTTTGGTCAGATCAGCAGATATTTCTGAATAGAAAGAAGGTGTGAAATATTTCTTTTCTCGGATGAATACCTGCTTTTGTCACATGCTCGGATAAGTAAAGCCCCAAAGGGGGCACTTGACCTAATCACCAGTAGGACATGATTTCTGTAAGTGTTAGATGTGATATACACACACACACCAGGGAATGTACATGATTCATTAATAAAAAGCCCCAAAATGAAAAAAGTCCTAGGGCTTCCATACCATCTGCTTATTCAGCCATTTAGACACACACCTGAACAGACATGCTACATACACACATATACGCGCACACACACACACACACACACACACACACCTGAAACACAGCCTTAAATCAAAATATCTAGTCAAGCCCCGCTTTCTTTCACTCCTTATTTCAACAAAAGCTCTCATGAATTTGGAATGAGCTGCCGTTGAGGAATTCCGGGCTGGTTCAAGCAATTTATATGTAAATGAGTGTGTGTTTATTCTTCTTTGTGTGTGTGTGTGTGTGTTTTAGAACACATTCACTAAATATGCTTGGTTCTTGCCATTCGTTTTGTTTAGTCTTTAATGAGAAGGGAATATTTGTTTGAGACAGAAGGGATACAGTTCCCAGGATACAATCTGAGGGGGGGGGGTGAGAGCAGAAAGCATGCCAGTAGATGGCAGCAATGTTTTATGAAAGTGCTCTAATATAAAACACAAACACACACACACACACACACACAATCTCCCTACAACAGACCTTGTTCCTACACCACAACCTAATCTTCTTTGCCAAGCTTCTTTGCTTTAAACCTTGCCCCTCTCTCACTGTCCACCTGGACCTGAATCCTCAAAGCCTGATTATCTCTATCTCTGTCTGTCTGTCTCTCTCTCTCTGTCTCTCTCTCTCTCTCTCTCTCTCTCTCTCAGAACTAAACATTTATCTTCGTATTTGGCCTCAGACATGACAGCTCTGTGGATGCAACATGACTTGAGCCTCAGAAATTCAATCCTCATATTACGAGATAGGACACAACAGATAGAGGGTGAGAAAGAGAGTAGACTGAGATAAACAGTGGGACAGGACAGACTGAGATAAACAGTGAGACAGAATAATCTGAGATAAAGTGTGAGACAGCGCAGGCTGATGTAAACAGTGAGACAGGTTAGGTAGAGATAAACAGTAAGACAGTGCAGACTGAGATAAACAATGAGAGAGTATAGACTAGATAAACAATAAGACAGGACAGGTAAAGAAGCAGAGCAGAGTGAGATAAACAGGGAGACAAAATAGTCTGAGATAGTCAGACAGATTAGGTAGAGATAATCAGTGAGACAGTATAAACTGAGATAAAAAGGTGAGACAGGATAGTTTAAGATAAACAGTAAGACAGTACAGACTGAGATAAAGAGTGAGATAGTATAGACTGAGATAAACAGTGAGACAGTATAGACTGAGATAATCAGTGAGACAGTATTGAGATAAACAGTGAGACAGTATAGACTGAGATAATCTGTGAGACAGTATTGAGATAAACAATGAAGCAGTATAGACTGAGATAATCAGTGAAACAGTATTGAGATAAACAATGAGGCAGTATAGACTGAGATAATCAGTGAAACAGTATTGAGATAAACAATGAGGCAGTATAGACTGAGATAATCAGTGAAACAGTATTGAGATAAACAATGAGGCAGTATAGACTGAGATAATCTGTGAAACAGTATTGAGATAAACAATGAGGCAGTATAGACTGAGATAATCAGTGAAACAGTATTGAGATAAACAATGAGGCAGTATAGACTGAGATAATCAGTGAAACAGTATTGAGATAAACAATGAGGCAGTATAGACTGAGATAATCAGTGAAACAGTATTGAGATAAACAATGAGGCAGTATATACTGAGATAAGCAGTGAAACAGTATTGAGATAAACAGTGAGACAGTATAGACTGAGATAAACAGTGAGACAGTGTAGACATTTATGAACAAATAAATGTTATAACAGCTACAGAAGCAAGCTGTAATCCAGCTGAGAGACAGGACTCGGAGTCCACCGGAGCGTGACGTGAACACACTGTCACATTAATCAGGCCAAAAAAAAAGAGACAAGAATGAGAAAGTAGGGATAAGGGTGAAATACACTGGGAGAAAATAACCTCTTCTGCCTTTATTGATACAGAATGAGAGAACAAGGCAGGACTCTCAAGAGTTACAAGAGAGAAAGAGGAAGATAAGAGAAAAAGGATAAGAGCCAAGGGAGGAATAAAAAATGAGAGAAAATAAGATGATTGAGAGGCCACATGGATGCTTCCTGTGGGTCAATCACATAGTCACACAGAAACAGAGAGAGAGAGAGAGAGAGAGAGAGCGAAAGAGAGAGAGAGATTTGGTAATTAGGGTTTTATAGGTCTCTGAGTTGATGTATAATGTCTTGTAATAAAGTTGGTTTAAAGTCTATAAATATAATTCAATTAGCTGATCTCCTTTACAGTGCAGTTATACTATGTGACTAAAGCTTCACTGCTCCTGTGTGTGAAAGTGTCATGTGCTTTATCCAAACATTCCAAGTTCTAACCAGTATTAGTTTAGCCTGTATTAAGTGGATCAGGAAACACCAGGATCAAGAATAAGGAGAAACACCAGGATCAAGGAGAAGGAGAAACACCAGGATCAAGGAGATAGAGAAACAACAGGATGAAAGAGAGCTACAGTTAGAGGAAGAGTGTGGAGGTTGAGGTGGAGAGAATTCATCTCTATTCATTGGAATTGAAGGGTCACTGAGTTGCTGGGGGTTTGTAGAAAACGTTCTCAAAAACAACTGGGAGAAAACAGACACACACACTCACACACAGACACACACATACATATATATATATATATATACAGGGGTTGGACAATGAAACTGAAACGCCTGGTTTTAGACCACAATAATTCATTAGTATGGTGTAGGGTCTCCTTCTGCGGCCAATACAGCATCAGTTTGTCTTGGGAATGACAGATACAAGTCCTGCACAGTGGCCAGAGGGATTTTGAGCCATTCTTCTTGCAGAATAGTGGCCAGGTCACTACGTGATCCTGGTGGAGGAAAACGTTTCCTGACTCGCTCCTCCAAAACACCCCAAAGTGGCTCAATAATATTTAGATCTGGTGACTGTGCAGGCCATGGGAGATGTTCAACTTCACTTTCATGTTCATCAAACCACTCTGTCACCAGTCTTGCTGTGTGTATTGGTGCATTATCATCCTGATACATGGCACCGCCTTCAGGATACAATGTTTGAACCATTGGGTGCACATGGTCCTCCAGAATGGTTTGGTAGTCCTTGGCAGTAGTCCATCTAGCACAAGTATTGGGCCTAGGTAATGCCATGATATTGCAGCCCAAACCATCACTGATCCACCCCCATGCTTCACTCTGGGCATGCAACAGTCTGGGTGGTACGCTTCTTTGGGGCTTCTCCACACCGTAACTCTCCCGGATGTGGGAAAGACAGTGAAGGTGGACTCATCAGAGAACAATACATGTTTCACATTGTCCACAGCCCAAGATTTTCGCTGCTGGCACCACTGAAACCAACGTTTGGCATTGGCACGAGTGACCAAAGGTTTGGCTATAGCAGCCCGGCCATGTACATTGACCCTGTGGAGCTCCCGATGGACAGTTTTGGTGGAAACAGGAGAGTCGAGGTGCACATTTAATTCTGCAGTGAGTTAGGCAGCTGTGGTTTTATGTTTTTTGGATACAATCCGGGTTAGCACCCGGACATCCCTTTCAGATAGCTTCCTCTTGCGTCCACAGTTACTCCTGTTGGATGTGGTTCGTCCTTCTTGGTGGTATGCTGACATTACCCTGGATACTGTGGCTCTTGATACATCACAAAGACTTGCTGTCTTAGTCACAGATGCGCCAGCGAGACGTGCGCCAACAATTTGTCCTCTTTTGAACTCTGATATGTCACCCATAATGTTGTGTATATTGCGATATTTTAAGCAAAACTGTGCTATTACTCTGCTAAACCTTCACACTCTGCTCTTACTGATGGAATGTGCAATCAATGAAGATTGGCCACCAGGCTGGTCAAATTTAGCCATGAAACCTCCAACACTAAATTGGCCAGCATTTCAGTTTCATTGTCCAACCCCTGTATATATATATATATATACACACACACACACACACACACACACACAATTATATACTCACACAGACACAGTCATAGACGCACACACACAAACACACTCTCATGCTCTCTCTCTCTCTCTCACACACACACACACACAAACACACTCTCATGCTCTCTCTCTCTCTCTCTCTCTCTCTCACACACACACACAAACACACTCTCATGCTCTCTCTCTCTCTCTCACACACACACACGCACGATGGAATTCATTTTTATCACTCAGCTTGAAATTGGATTTTGACAGAACTGTTGCTGCCAATGTGATTTCACTACAAAGATAGGACTGCTTTCTCTGTGTGTGTGTGTGTGTTACTTGAGAGTGTAAAGCACTGATTTCTCCAATAAAAGGCTAATAAATCCCCCGTCTGCTTCATTTTTCCTATCATGGGGTGACTGACCTCAGCATCAGGACAATTTCGTGCCTTAGTCCAGTTTACACAGCGCTTTCTTTCAACATTCATACAAGTGACCCGCTACTGTAACACACAGCTACTGTAACACACAGCGACTGAAACACACCGCGACTGTAACACACAGCGACTGTAACATACCGCTACTGTAACACACAGCGACTGTAACACACCGCGACTGTAACACACAGCTACTGTAACACACAGCAACTGTAACACACAGCGACTGTAGCACACCGCTACTGTAACACACCGCGACTGTAACACACCGCTACTGTAACACACAGCTACTGTAACACACTGCGACTGTAACATACCGCCACTGTAACACACCTCTACTGTAACACACTGCGACTGTAACACACCGCTACTGTAACACACCGCTACTGTAACACACAGCTACTGTAACACACTGCGACTGTAACATACCGCTACTGTAACACACCTCTACTGTAACACACTGCGACTGTAACACACTGCGACTGTAACACACCGCTACTGTAACACACAGCTACTGTAACACACTGCGACTGTAACACACCGCTACTGTAACACACAGCTACTGTAACACACTGAGACTGTAACATACCGCTACTGTAACACACAACTACTGTAACACACTGCAACTGTAACACACCGCTACTGTAACACACAGCTACTGTAACACACCGCTACTGTAACGCACCGCTACTGTAACGCACAGCGACTGTAACGCACAGCAACTGTAACGCACCGCTACTGTAACACACAGCTACTGTAACACACTGCGACTGTAACATACCGCTACTGTAACACACCGCTACTGTAACACACAACTACTGTAACACACTGTGACTGTAACACACTGCGACTGTAACATACCGCTACTGTAACACACAGCTACTGTAACACACTGCGACTGTAACACACCGCTACTGTAACACACAGCTACTGTAACACACTGCGACTGTAACATACCACTACTGTAACACACAGCTACTGTAACACACAACTACTGTAACACACTGCAACTGTAACACACTGCGACTGTAACACACCGCTACTGTAACGCACAGCTACTGTAACGCACCACGACTGTAACGCACTGCGACTGTAACACACAGCGACTGTAACACACAGCTACTGTAACACACAGCTACTGTAATGCACCGCGACTGTAACGCACCGCTACTGTAGCACACAGCGACTGTAGCACACCGCTACTGTAACACACAGCTACTGTAACACACTGCGACTGTAACACACTGCTACTGTAACACACAGCTACTGTAACACACTGCGACTGTAACATACCGCTACTGTAACACACCGCTACTGTAACACACAACTACTGTAACACACTGCGACTGTAACACACTGCGACTGTAACACACAGCTACTGTAACACACTGTGACTGTAACACACCGCTACTGTAACACACAGCTACTGTAACACACTGCGACTGTAACATACCACTACTGTAACACACCGCTACTGTAACACACAACTACTGTAACACACTGCGACTGTAACACACTGCAACTGTAACACACTGCGACTGTAACACACCGCTACTGTAACACACCGCTACTGTAACGCACAGCTACTGTAACGCACAGCGACTGTAACGCACAGCAACTGTAACGCACAGCTACCATAACACACCGCGACTGTAACACACCGCGACTGTAACACACAGCGACTGTAACACACAGTGACTTTGACACACCGCGACTGTAACACACAGCTACTGTAACACACCGCTACTGTAACACACAGCGACTGTGACACACCGCTACTGTAACGCACCACGACTGTAACACACAGCGACTGTAACACACAGCGACTGTAACACACAGCGACTGTGACACACCGCTACTGTAACGCACCGCGACTGTAACGCACTGCTACTGTAACACACAGCAACTGTAACACACAGCGACTGTAACGCACCGCTACTGTAACACACAGCGACTGTAACACACAGCTACTGTAACACACTGCTACTGTAACACACCGCTACTGTAACACACAGTGACTGTAACACACCGCTACTGTAACACACTGCTACTGTAACACACCGCTACTGTAACACACAGCGACTGTAACACACAGCTACTGTAACACACCGCTACTGTAACACACAGCGACTGTAACGCACCGCTACTGTAACACACAGCGACTGTAACACACAGCGACTGTAACACACTGCTACTGTAACACACCGCTACTGTAACACACAGTGACTGTAACACACTGCTACTGTAACACACAGCTACTGTAACACACCGCTACTGTAACACACAGCTACTGTAACACACCGCTACTGTAACACACAGCTACTGTAACACACCGCTACTGTAACACACAGTGACTGTAACACACCGCTACTGTAACACACCGCTACTGTAACACACCGCTACTGTAACACACAGCTACTGTAACACACCGCTACTGTAACACACAGTGACTGTAACACACCGCTACTGTAACACACCGCTACTGTAACACACCGCTACTGTAACACACAGCGACTGTAACACACAGCTACTGTAACACACCGCTACTGTAACACACAGTGACTGTAACACACCGCTACTGTAACACACAGCGACTGTAACACACAGCTACTGTAACACACAGCTACTGTAACACACTGCTACTGTAACACACAGTGACTGTAACACACCGCTACTGTAACACACAGCGACTGTAACACACAGCTACTGTAACACACAGCTACTGTAACACATTAGCAGTTTTTAGAACAAATTACACACTTTTTTATAGAGAAAAATACCCTTTTTTTAAAGAAAAAAGTTCTGTGCATGTGGATGAGAACTACTGGCACTGTTGCTGAAGTAGTAATTCAGACACACACACACACACACACACACAGAGATCTCTGTCCCTTAATAGGACTCAGTGGGGCGCTCACTGTGGCCATTGTGGCATATCGATCTGATTCAGATCTCTGTGATACTGTTCTCTGAGGAGAGCAATTCTCTATTGTTCTCATACACACACACACACACACTCCTCTCTCTCTCTCCCATAAATAGAATAGCTAATATTAGAAAATTAAAAATATAATATTTTTGCTTATATTTTGATGCTCACATAAAAATTAAAAGTAGCAACTTCACTTTGATTTCAACTTTGATTTCAATATTTTTAGAAAAATATATATAAAATTGTTTTTTAAAAAATCTACACATATAATAAAAAAAATTATAGTATGTTTGACGTTACCTTTAATTTCGTTCAAGTAGAATTTCTCAATAGTTTTTCTACTGCTGGATATGACACACACACACACACACTCACACACACACACACACGTATATATATCGTGTAGATCGTGAATTCTCTTCCCTGATGCCCGATAGCTCAGCATGGCCCTGACGGAGGACTGACACGCTGACAGATTACTGGATTAAAAGATCCACCTGAATCTGACAGCTGAAATCAGGCACATTACGGATTGCTGATCTACACAGTAATCCATCATATAACTGCACTTCGAGCCATTCAAGGAATTCCAGTTACTCGTGTTCTGAGGTAAATAAGGAGATTTTTCAAGTGCAATAAAAGAAAGAACTCTAAATGATGACACACTGCGTATCACTGAAATGTCTCCAATGAGCTAAAAATAAATGAATTTCCGCTGAAAATAATAACAAGTCTGAACATTCACAGAGTTTGTTGCTCAGTCTGGGTATCCATCGCTACACGTGACACAATGGAACTGATTAATCGTGGCCTTTTCTCTCAGTGACCCATGCTTGGAATTACGAGCTTTTTAAAGGTCACCTGGTTAGATGTTTGTCACCTGGACCTCATCAAGTAAAAGTCAACCATCAGCCTGCGGCGTGTTTGTCAAGCTGAAACACCTAAGATGTATCCAGTTGTTACCTCGAACCACCTAAGAATTCGACCAAACCTAGAGCACTTTCCATCATAATGAATGAAAAATCAATGAAGTATGAAACATCAGGACAAAATACTCTTCCTGAGCCGAACATTATGATCCTAAACCCCGCCCCTTTTTCTGATTTGTGGCTCATTCTGTTTCTGCGCCATTTATCTCAGTCTGAACTTGATGGTTTATTATCTAAATAAACTGAATCAATTCACCGAATTCCACCGATGCCATGGATTCCTAGGAAGTTTTTTTTTTTTTTACATTCAATGTATAATGTGCTTTTTTTTTTGAAGGTAACAGAAATACCAGAAATCATTTAACCGAAAGACTTTAAAATGTGGCGAGACATGAATTTTACTTTCAAATAAACTACAGAAATAAGTCCAAAGATGATACAAAACACATGTATAAACAAATCCAAAATTAATAGCAAATAAATGGTAAATTATTTTAAAAATATATATAAATGAATAAATAAATAAATGCATAAAAATTCTATAAATACATAAATATTAATATTGGTGACTGGATAGTCACAAAGTTTAAAAGTCATAACCTATAGGAAAGCACATGTAAAGATTATATTTCCACAGATATCTCCATTGACATATTAGATACAAAAGAACCAACACCATTCTTTATGAATTTTTGAGCACACCTCCAGGAGAATGAAACAACAATGATTTAATAAAATCCAATATCACTGTAGAGCCCAGTGTAGTCATCAAAAAAACGGTTTACTTGCAGTTTTTAAACCGGTCCTTATGAAAATGCTGGTTTGAGGTTTGACACCAAAACTCACACCACCTCCTATATACAGTCTTGGGTTTCATTCTATGATTGAGATGTTCAAAACTTGTTAGCATCTGTGGAAAGCCAAGCAAAGCGAGTTTCTGAATTTTAAAAATGTTTTCAGTTACCGAAAGCTGTTTGGAAAGAGTCAACCCACGATACCAATGTTGCCTTCAGCATGCACTCAAAAGCTAGGTGATTCTTCAGGCATTTTTTTGTTGACAGATCGGTGGTGTGGGTGATCTGTTCTATTTTTAGCCCCAGCTTGGTGACATGACTTCCTGTGAGGACCCTTGACATGGAATGCTTGGCTTGGGTCAGTTCTTTGTAAGCAGCCATACAGTTTCCATACGCTTCGTATTGGTCATATTGCTCATATTTTTGGGTGGCTGGAACGGATTATCGACTTAAAAACTCGCCTCCAGAACGAATTTAATTCATATGCCGAGGTTCCACTGTATTGAATATAGATATACAGATCTGTTGTCATTTCCTTTAAATATACACTCTAAATAACTATAGTTATATTTGGAATTTAGGAGAAATATTGCCAATAACAAAACTGTTCAATACATGCACCTGTAAGAAAACATAAGAAACGAATTATTTTGCAGTGGTCTTTTTTTTCCAGAGCTGTATATTATGAGCCAGAATCTAAAATATAGATCTTTTATTTTATTATATTTCAAACTAATGTGTAGAGCAACTTTTAATCCAAAGACATTCTTATGAAGCAGCTTTTACCAAATCAGAGGGAAGATTTAATTCTTAGTGGCAAGAAAAACTCCCTGAGATGACATCAGGAAGAAACGTTCAAGAAAGGAACCGGATGTAAAATTTCTGGAACTTCTGGGATGTGTTACGAGTCCATAACATAAGAAAGAAACATAAGACACGGATACAGGTCCAGATTGCAGGGCTTCAGGTCAGTGTCCTGGTCAGTCCCAGATTCCTGTCTTATTTATTTTCTGGTGGGAAAATATGGACATTTTGTCAATTCAAGAAATGAATCTGATCACAAACTCTTGACAGAATTTCAATCCTCTGTAGAACAGGCTGCATGACCCAGCAGTGTCCCATGGGGTCGTTATTTTACTGCGTGTGTATGTGGAAAAAAAATGAGGAGAAAGAACAAGGGAGAGAAAGAGGAGAGAGAGATGTAATAAATATTTAAAACTTAACAGGGAAACGTCATGTCAGTAAAAATCTGACAGCGAGTCTGCAGTGCTGTGCGACATTCATGCATTTAAATAACTATATTATTGGAATGACAGAAAAACTCTCTGGAAATTTTTTTTTAGAAAGGGTCACACATAAAACTAAAATAAAATACTGCACAAAATATTTATCAAACTTCTCTCCAGTTCTCTCAATCCGATGAACTTTTTCTTTCTCTTCAACGTCTCCTGAGTGCCTCATAGGCCCATTTTGTTATTTTCACGAGAGGCTTGTCATTCATTTGCATGAAAACCTTCTTATAAAGTTATAAAGTGAATTCACAAATCTAACACAAGGATGAATATAAGGTCTACACAATAAAAAATAAAAATAAATAAATAGAAAACAGAATACGTACACAATAAAAAATAAAAATAAATAAATAGAAAACAAAATACGTACAACTGGGTTCATCTAAAAATTTAGTTTAACAGCAAACGTACATGATTTCTGAATAAAGAAGAAAAGAAACTATTCAGGAAGTGGATATTAAATGGATAAAAATACTTTAGATGGATCTTCCAGGAAGTAGGAAAGCGAATTAAGGAGTTTACAATGTATGCATGAAATTTTCTACAAGATGATATAACTGTAAATATCACACACACACACACACACACAGGATGCCGAGGCAGGAAAGCAGAAAGTGACAGGACTACGCTAAATCTTGTGTCTTGCTTCAGTGCACACACACACACACACACTCATCCATTATTCATTCAGATTTCAAGTATGGTGCAAGGATTAAACCATGCTAGCAGAAAGCCCTAAAGCTCTTCCATGCTTGCGGAGCTCCACAGTCATTGAAATCAGCAGAACAAAAGTGCCGAGCTCAGAGTAACGATGCCTCGACACACCCGAGTCATTTAAACTGTCCTGCTGCTCCTGCAGTGACCACATTCTACTGATTTAGACACCGGGTCTGTTTTTTCAAGCTGGAGACAAACTTATTTATTCATAAATTATTGGACGAGCATTTACTTCTGTCATCATGGAGGAAAAACTGTTTTTAATGTGTTATGTGTGTAAATTTTATGCATAAAATGACTTAACTAATGGAAACTGCTTTAAACCATATTAATGGTGATCAGTGATTGGTCATATAAACCAGATGGATTTCAAAAAATAAAATTCAGGAGTTTTTCTAAATTGTAATTAGGGCAACAAAAGTAAACAAGTATCTAATAAATAAAATAAACAAAATAAAATAAAATAAATAAATAAATAAATAAATAAAGTAATTCCTCAAATGTTTGACGCACAAGGGATGAGTCTGAGGTGACATGCAAAAGATAAAGTTTGAACACTTGGTGGCGCTATAACAGGAAAAAAAATGAGCTGAAATTGGTCGTGACTACAGATCTGATGAAATTTTGCATGCTGTGTTTTTGTTTGAAGACATGTTCAATGAGGGCAGTTGTGTATCTTGAAAAACATGGCTACCTTCGGCCAGTTAACATACACTATATTGCCAAAAGTATTCGCTCACCCATCCAAATAATCAGAATCAGGTGTTCCAATCACTTCCATGGCCACAGGTGTATAAAATCAAGCACCTAGGCATGCAGACTGTTTTTACAAACATTTGTGAAAGAATGGGTCGCTCTCAGGAGCTCAGTGAATTCCAGCGTGGAACTGTGATAGGATGCCACCTGTGCAACAAATCCAGTCGTGAAATTTCCTCGCTCCTAAATATTCCACTGTCAACTGTCAGCTGTATTATAAGAACGTGGAAGTGTTTGGGAAAAACAGCAACTCAGCCACGAAGTGGTAGGCCACGTAAACTGACGGAGCGGGGTCAGCGGATGCTGAGGCGCATAGTGCGAAGAGGTCGCCAACTTTCTGCAGAGTCAATCGCTACAGACCTCCAAACTTCATGTGGCCTTCAGATTAGCTCAAGAACAGTGCGCAGAGAGCTTCATGGAATGAGTTTCCATGGCCAAGCAGCTGCATCCAAGCCATACATCACCAAGTGCAATGCAAAGCGTCGGATGCAGTGGTGTAAAGCACGCCGCCACTGGACTCTAGAGCAGTGGAGACGCGTTCTCTGGAGTGACAAATCGCGCTTCTCCATCTGGCAATCTGATGGACGAGTCTGGGTTTGGCGGTTGCCAGGAGAACGGTACTTGTCTGACTGCATTGTGCCAAGTGTAAAGTTTGGTGGAGGGGGGATTATGGTGTGGGGTTGTTTTTCAGGAGCTGGGCTTGGCCCCTTAGTTCCAGTGAAAGGAACTCTGAATGCTTCAGCATACCAAGACATTTTGGACAATTCCATGCTCCCAACTTTGTGGGAACAGTTTGGAGCTGGCCCCTTCCTCTTCCAACATGACTGTGCACCAGTGCACAAACCAAGGTCCATAAAGACATGGATGACAGAGTCTGGTGTGGATGAACTTGACTGGCCTGCACAGAGTCCTGACCTCAGCCCGATAGAACACCTTTGGGATGAATTAGAGCGGAGACTGAGAGCCAGGCCTTCTCGTCCAACATCAGTGTGTGACCTCACAAATGCGCTTCTGGAGGAATGGTCAAAAATTCCCATAAACACACTCCTAAACCTTGTGGACAGCCTTCCCAGAAGAATTGAAGCTATTATAGCTGCAAAGGGTGGACCGACGTCATATTGAACCCTATGGATTAGGAATGGGATGTCACTTAAGTTCATATGCGAGTCAAGGCAGGTGAGTTAATACTTTTGGCAATATAGTGTATATACACATGATATTGCCAAAAGTTTTGGGACACCCCTCCAAATCATTGAATACAGGTGTTGTTTTTCAGGAGTTGGACTCGGCCCCTTAGTTCCAGTGAAAGGAACTCTTAATGCTTCAGCATACCAAGACATTTTGGACAATTTCATGCTCCCAACTTTGTGGGAACAGTTTGGGGATGACCCCTTCCTGTTCCAACATGACTGTACACCAGTGCACAAAGCAAGGTCCATAAAGACATGGATGAATGAGTTTGGTGGGGAGGAACTTTACAGAGTCCTGACCTCAACCTGATAGAACACCTTTGGGATGAATTAGAGAGGAGACTGTGAGCCAGACCTTCTCGTCCAACATCAGTGCCTGACCTCACAAATGCGTTTCTAGAGCAATGGTCAAAAATTTCCATAAACTCACTCCTAAACCTTGTGGAAAGCCTTCCCAGAAGAGTTGAAGCTGTTATAGCTGCAAATGGCAGGTCAACTTCATATTATATTCATGTGCATGTAAAGGCAGATGTCTCAGAATTATGAATTATGACTAAAATTGTTTACTTTTATTACTGTAGCGCCACCATTGGGCTGATCGGGTCGATCTACTGGTTCTACCGTGACAGCTTCATGTCTGTAAATGATTTTAAGGCAAATTAAAAAAAAAATATAATAATAATAATAATAATAATAATAATAATAATAATAATAATAATAATAATAATAATAATGAACAATCTGAGCCAATACAGAAGATGGAAAGGAATAGAAAAATAAAAAGACGTCTCCTTAAACACCAGGATGTCTGCCATGTCACGTTCATCCTCTTCCTGGTCACGCTGTGACGATTACATTGGCCTCAGGTGCGTCTCAATTATTAGTTACTATGGAAACAAGATGCGTGTTTGTAACGTGTCATGTTAATGTGTTTCTCATCCGAGGAAGGAGGAAAGATTAAGGAATACACCTTGGATAGGACACCAGTCTCTTTCCTTCTTTCTCACATACACACACACACACACACAGCTAGGGAAACTCTAGATTCACTAAACCGCTGTCATGTTTTGGAAGCTGTGAGGAAACCAGAGAACCAGAGACAATAAATAAAGCTGAAGATCCAACAGCATGACATGGATCTATAAGCTCCTTGCTGCACCACCATGCCATCTGAAAGCAAAGCCATTAACATAAAGCAGGAATCCAATACTCTATTCCTAGTAATTAATCTGCTGAGTCTTTACATGGTCTATATTTAACTTCCAGACTCTTTAGGTTTTCACAACACTGTGAGGTGAGCGAGTGCATTTCACTGACGGATTTTACACCAATTACGGTGAAGAGGAACATTCGTCTCATCTTCTCTTGGAAAAAAAAAAAAGAAGAAGAATAACAATAACAACAGCAGAAAGTGCAGATCAGACATAATCACAGAGTGCAAGAGTTTTCCACATGGAAATGGAAAAAAAAAATCTAAGTAGAATACAGTATAGCTGACGGATCAAGAGCCAAACATCACACCGCCTGCACTGACACACACCATCTGGAGTTTATCTGTTATTACATCTTAATCATAACCGGAGCCAAAAAGATGACAGAATGACGATTAACCAGGAAAAAATATTACATAAGATCTAAATCTTTCCCTGGCAGGTTTGAGCTTCTGATTAGAGTATATATAATAAGTGAAGACTGAAACACTTGTTTGGGAAAAAAACATAAGGTTAAACAGATAGATTAAAAACACATGTAAAGAAATTCTACAAAATAATCCAAATGAAGTCTTTATGAATATTAAATTTGATTAGAAAACCTTTAGTACTTTAATATTTTAAATCAGTAAATGTTTAATATTTTAATATTTTATATTAGTAAACCTTTAATATTTTAAATTAGTAAACCTTTAATATTTTAATATTTTAAATTAGTAAACCTTTAATATTTTAATAATAATATTTTAAATTAGTAAACCTTTAATATTATAATATGTTAAATGTAAACCTTTAGTATTTTAATATTTTGCATGATCAGACTTGACCTTGTGCACATTTATAACCAAATCAGCAGAAAAAAATTTCAAGTATCTTTAAGATCTTGTTGCAGATCATCTAGAGATCATCTTGCTTCTGTTTTTATTTATTTATTTATTTATTTATTTTTAATTCTTGTCAAGAACCAACATAGACATGAGGAGGCCGTGCCAAACTCCACACAAGCTCAGGATCAAACTGAGGACCTTTTTTCCTTTCTTTTTTAAAAAACAAAACAAAACAATAAGCTTTGTGTATGCGACAATTCAGACACGATCCTGGGGATTGTGTTAATGCATGTGTCAGATTCTTTGTTTTTTTTTCCAGTCCTAAAACTAAGAGCTGAATTCTATCACTGTCACAGTTAATATTTTTTATTATTATTATTATTATTATTATTAATAATAATAATAATAATAATAATAATAATAATAATAATAATAATAATAAATAAATAAATAAATAAATAAAAGATCTGGGCATCCATGTTCTCGCTTTAATATCTCCAGAAATATCATTCCTAGCCTCATGAAATTTGGCAGACATGCAGACAAACTTGTTTTCTGTCTGGCACAATGCTTAGATATCACCATAGAAAGGCATTTTTTTTTACAGGGTACCCAAAATTTAATAAACAAAGTGCAAAATTTTCAAACAGGATTGATATTAGGGTTTACAGAGCCACAGATGGTGAAAAGTCACAATTTGTTGGAAAAACATAACGACATTTATTGACAGTGTCAAAATCTCAGGTCTGACCAACCAAACCAATTTAAGACACAGATTAAAAAACAGCTTTATAGCTTTATAGCCAGATGGTGATGAAGAGGCATCATGAAAAATAATGCTACTGATATATTTCTGGTTGCAGGCTCCTTTGACTAATTAAAGCTTTTTTATATTGACTCTTCAGAGTAAACTCATCCATTTCCCCCTGCAGAATATAATATTCAGTCGTATAAATTCCCTTAGATAAAACCAGACCAGAGTTTGACCACTAGAGCTCTATCTGACAACTCCGAGGACTCTGAGCAACTAGAGCAAGTCTTTGGTATCCATCATCTGAACTCATAATGAAAGCATCAGAAATTCTTCTTATTATACAAATTCTCTCTGGGATCCATCATCCAATACTTCCATGCTAACAGCACTCAACTTTACCTGTCTTTATCTCTCTCTCCTCAGATTGTGTGTATAGATATGGTGGTCAGCTTGTTATTAACATTTCTGCCATTTCACAGACACCCTTATACAGGGCGACTTACATTTTATCTCATTTTATACTAATTAAAGCCCAGCAGTGGACCTGGGATTTGAACTCACAACCTTCCAATCAATAGGCCAACACCTTAGCCACTAAGCTACCACATCCCCAACCTCTTCTCCATACTGAAGCTTTCCCAAATTTGGGAGAAGTTGGACTTATCATGTTCCACATTATCCACAGCCAAAGACTTGATGTGGACACCACTGAAGCATAGGCACCACTGACCAAATGTCTGACCATAAACGTTTAGCCTTTAAAGCTCCCGGCAAACAGTTTTGGTATAAACAAGAGAGTCGAGGTGTAGATTTAATTCTGCAGTAAGGTTTATGGTTTTGTTTTTTGGATACAATCACACTCGTTTCAATCATTTCCCATGATTACTAAGATCTCTACAGTAACATAATAGAAGCTGGACCTTCTCTCGTGTGGTGTATGAACAGTTCAGAAGACACAAAAATTCTGCAGTATCTCTAAGAGTTTAACGTGTTCATTGTTTAAATTGTGTGTAAATGTTAGTGCGTGTAAACATCAGTTAGGTTTATGTATTCATATTTCCCTTCCCTTGACCACTTTTGATAGATACTGACCACTGCAGACCTCTCAGTGATCAGGATAGATAGATAGATAGATAGATAGATAGATAGATAGATAGATAGATAGATAGATAGATAGATAGATAGATAGATGGATGTGAGATTTAAAAACAACCTCAATCCTACACTCCAGCGCCGTGTTTATATAATATTTCAAACATTTCGAAGCCTCAGGGACTGAAGCGTAACATGCGTTAACCTACAATCAGTTTGCCTCCTGGCCGTATTCAACACCGCTGCCTCTTTTCTCCTCGTCTTTATCAGTATTCCGTCTTGTACTCACCCCTTCTCTGGCCTTTTAAAAATATCGACATTTTGGGGTTAAGGGTTGTTTGGAAGACAGGAAATCAGCATGCATCACTGTGTAAAATGTCAGCCACGTAGCCACGAACACACCACTGCACCTCTTCTGATTAGCATTGAGTGGAAGTTGATTTGAATATATTTCATATCTTTCATGCTTTCTGACAGTTCAGGAGACGTGTAAGCTTTATTAATGTAAAAATAAAAAAAAAAACATGAAAGATATGAATTTTCGTAGAGACCGTGGCAAGCTGCTCAGTCTCAGCATGTGAGACATTTGACACTGTGTCCTCTGTCAATCAGGCTGGGATCACGATAACTTCTCAATCCGTTTCTCAATATAAACACAATATAAAGCTGTCATGCGAATGTGAGATGACACGTGTGAATGTTCCTGCACTTCAGACCGAATTAGGAACTTGTGGTTTACATATACTGATGTCCGTTCAAACGTCAGACTTCTGATGAATTTGAATGGAACCTCGCCATAGGAATTTAAGTTTTTAAGGTGAAAATTTGTATTGCAAAACGAATTTTCCCAAAATAAATAATGTAAATGCAAATGATCCGTTCCAGTCACTCAATAATATGAGCAATATGACCAATACGAAGCATATGTAAACTGTATGGCTGCTTACAAAGAACTGACCCAAGCCAAGCATTCCAAGGGTCTTTACAGGAAGTCGTGCCACTAAGCTTGGGCTAAAAATAGAACAGATCACCCCCACCACTGATCTGTCAACAAAAAAACACCCGAAAAATCACCTAGCTTTTGAACACATGCCGAAGGCAACATTAGTATCGTGGGTTGACTTTTTCGAAACAGCTTTTGCTGATTGAAAAAAACTTCATAAACTCACTTCGGCTAGCTTTGCTCAGCTTTCCACTGACGCTAACAAGTTCTGAACGGCTCCCGGATGTACGCACAACTTAGCCGGTGTTTGCTTCAGTACGGTACGATCAGATGCCGAAAATGCTTTGTGTGCGAATGTGAAATTTCTTACAAAATTTCAAGGTGAAAATTCATAAGGTTCCACTGTATGCTGAATTTCTCTGGAGGATCATGATAAGCATGTTGGAAACATCTCAAATGACCAAGGTCAAGAATTTTAAACCACAAGTAGACATTCTTTGCTATAAAAATAATTTATGCAATTATCCAAATGAACCAATCGTGGCAGGAATGCAATGCGTAAAATAACACAGATATTACTCAAGAGCTTCATGGCCATATCGAACATCAGAATGAGGAATGAATTTGACCGGGTCATGTATTAGCATTTCAGTAACTGATGATCTCCTGGAAGTGTTCACCCATAACAGTTCCTTGAGTTTAAACAGAATAGTATTCGGAAAAAAACAACATCCATGAGCAGCAGTTCTGTGGATGGTTACAACTAGACGAGTTCAAGCTGCCAGTAAACATAAATAATCACTCTTTACAGCCGTGCCAGGCAGAAAAGCATCTCAGAATGCTAAGGATCTCAGGAGCTACAAGAGCCATGACATCTTTCAAGCTATGACAGGAACTAACTTGTCTTACATACGTTCCATAAATTTAGATAAAATTACAAATTTTGGTTTTATTAATTAAAAATTACCTGTCAGCACAGACAACTTAGAAGAAGAAGATGAATTAAAAAAAAATAATAATAATAAAAAAAAATAAATGAAAAAAAAGAAGCTTCACTACATTCACTACCGTTAATATTTTATTATTTCTATTATTAAAAATAAAATAAAAAATAAATAAAAGAGTGAATTATCCATGCTAGGTTAACTTGTTCCTCATAAGTTCCTGCTCACAGGAAACCACTCGAGCATGTCATCAGCTTTGTGACTGAGGAAAGTAAAGCTTTACTACGCCTTCGGACCAACTGAAAGGGTCTAGAAAAGACAGAAAGGAAGAACGAACTGCTGCTACTGTATGTGCACATTATTTGCCCACAAGATCAGCAATAACCTAATTAGGAAGCATTCATGGGGTTCAGTTCCCCGGGGTGCTTTATTGCAGCCTCTCTGATGAAGCTCTTGAAATTAGCAAGCACACAAACCACATTTAACCTTCACCGTCCTTCACACTTCTGCTCAAACGCCAAGCCTGAAGAAAGTCGCTTTTTCTATTTAATCTATTCATTCCAACAAGCAGCGGAGTGAGCTTTCCAATAAAGAAGCTTTTGTTCTGCTCTGAATGTCATTTGCTCATTCTGATGATCCTATTGTGTTTGTGGAAGATGAACACACACACACACACACACACATACCACATGTAGACAAATCATGTTACAGCAAAAAAGGTGATTTTGTTTTACACAAGAGAAACTGATCAGTCTGAGCTGTGAAAATATTTGAAAGCGTCACACACACAGCATAGGAAACCCGGATAACAGCGTCTCTCAGAATGTTGTTTTGTTAAAATCCAAGAAACTATGAAGCCTTAATCACATCTTAATCTCTTCCTCAGATCAATCTGTATGATCAAACTGGAGAATGAATTAAAATCCTGTTTATGTTGTTTAACGCTTCCTGAGATGGTTCCTGAGATGGTTTCTAAGATGGTTTCTAAGATGGTTCCTGAGATGGTTCCTGAGATGGTTCCTTCCTTCCTTACTTCTTTCCTTACTTCTTTATTTACTCCCTTACTTCTTTCCTTACTTCTTTCTTTTCTTTCCTTAACTCCTTACTTCTTTTTTTATTTCCTTATTTCCTTCCTTCCTTCCTTACCTTAATTTCGTTCCTTCTAATTTCGTACTTGTTTCCTTACCTCTTTACTCCTTTCTTTACTTCCTTACTTCTTTACTTCTTTCTTTACTTCCTTACCTCCTTCCCTACTTCCCTCCTTCCTTCTTTCTTTACTTCCTTACTTATTTCTTTACTTCCTCACTTCCTTCTTTACTTCCTTACTTCTCTCCCTTACTTTTGTTCTTCTTTACTTACTTCCTTACTTTACTTCTTTACCTACAACCTAATGTCTTTCCTTCTCTCCTTTTTTCTTGTTCATTTACCTACTCACTCAGTAATGACTATCAATTAGTTAATTAATTGGTCACATGGTTGATTGGTTGATTTACTGACTGATTAATTAGTTTATTAATGAGTTACTTATACACCATATACCAAAGAAGGCTGATCATATGAGCGTATAGCATTATAGCATGCCTCCTGAGCAAAAAAAGAAAGCAAAAGAAACGAACAGAGTGTTTTTGATGGTAGTAAGATGGCTATGATATTGAACAGGGTTTTATTTTGTGACCCAGTGAAGTGTATGATGACGAGACCTGAGCCGAGCCTCCAATGTTTGCTGATGCCCTTCATGTGCTCATGAATGGAGCTGGCTTCACAGGATTTCACATTTACAGAACCTCTAACACACACACACACACACACACAGAGGACTCAGGAGCATGAAAGTAATAATTCAGTGGCATCAGTGTACAGACAGCGAGGTGCAGCGCTGCTAAAATCACACACCTTGATCGCATTCGCCTCTCATCGGTCTGAACGAATCCCCGAGGATCGACATCATCAAACACAGACACACTCATTAATAATGAATCATCTGTAATGAATAATCTCTATGATGTAACGAGGCTGATGAACACATTTGTGTGTATTTGTGAGACGGCGGGTGAAGCCCTGAGGTGCCTCACAGAGACGAGCAGATCAAATCTTATTTGATTTCAAATACAGTGTGTGTGTGTGTGTGTTACTTTGCTTCAAGATAGAAGATGTTGCACTACATAAGCTCTGGTGATATAGACATGCCCCCCATATAGAACAAACTCTTGTCCTTGAACATCTCTCTGTCATGATCACAACGAACGACTCAGAATCAAATGATTAACAAATCCAACAGGAGGAAATATTTACTAAACTATTATTCAGACATTATATGTTGCTGCATGCTGTATGATTGCATACATGAAGTGTTTGAAGTGGGCGGAGTCAGTACAGGCTGATTTAGTACCAAAATATGCATCTTCATAAACCTTGTAAGAGATGCTGAAATTCCTCTTTCGTTATTTGCCAGATTGAAGCGTCGATCGATTTTCTCGTACTCAAAAGGGCAACAAGTGAGGCTCACTGGGGCAGGATTCACGCTGCCCCCATGTATGAAGGAGGTGCAGTAGAGTGATTGACCGGGTTGCCAGGGTTTCTGCAAAAAATGCACACTGTAAGTGTAGACAGTGTGTAAAGGTTTGCGTAGACTGACCAATGGAAAGAGTTAATATAAAGTGGTTATTTTTTTCTATGGAAAAGCTAGAGATTTGGTTATAAAGGTTGGGATGCACATGGACTGGGAATTCTGCTGGAAAATCCTGGATAATGATACACTATTCAAGATTAAAACAAGCTGCTAGACTGAACACTGGACGGCAGGGTATGGAGAAATAAACCATTTCAAACTGGAAAATAAATGAATCTGTGAGTGATGTTTAACGGTTCCTGAGATGGTTCCTGAGGTGATCTGTTAGACCACATATCCTAAATAAATGTATACTTCTACTTTCCTTTCCTTCTTTCCACACTGCTTTGTTTTCCTTCCTTCTTTTCGTACTTTCTTGTTTTCCTTCCTTCTTCCATTCCATAGTTCCTTGTTTTCTTTCCCTCTTTCCATACATCCTTGTTTTCCTTCCTTCCTTCTTTCTATACGTCCTTGTTTTTCTTCCTTCCTTCTTTCCGTACTTCCTTGTATTCCTTCCTTTCCTGTTTCCGTACTTCCTTGTTTTCCTTCCTTCTTTCTATACGTCCTTGTTTTTCTTCCTTCCTTCTTTCCGTACTTCCTTGTAATTCCTTCCTTTCCTGTTTCTGTACTTCCTTGTTTTCCTTCCTTCCTTCTTTCTATACGTCCTTGTTTTTCTTCCTTCCTTCTTTCCATACTTCCTTGTATTCCTTCCTTTCCTGTTTCCGTACTTCCTTGTTTTCCTTCCTTCCTTCTTTCTATACGTCCTTGTTTTTCTTCCTTCCTTCTTTCCGTACTTCCTTGCATTCCTTCCTTTCCTGTTTCTGTCCTTCCTTAATTCTTTGTATTTGTCCTTAGTTCTTTTCCTTACTTCCTTATTTCTTTCTTTGCCTCCTTACCTTACATTCTTAATTCTTTCCTTACTCCCTCAATTCCTTTACTTCCTTACTTCTTTCCTACCTTACATCTTTCTTTACTTCTTTCCTTACTTTCTTCTTTCCTTCTTACTCCTTTACTTACTTCATTAATTGTTTTACTTCCTTGCTTCTTTCTTCTCTTTCTTCTGGACTTCCTTCCTTCTTTCCTCAGACATTATATGTTGCTGCATGACTGGATCCATGCTGTATAATATTGGACTGGAAGTACAGAAGAAAGGTAAGGAAAGAAGTAAGGAAGTAAAGAAAGAATCCATAATAATGAGTGAGATCAGTGAAGCTGGACTTGAGAATAAAAAATTTTTTTTTACTCAGATTCAAGGTCAGAATTGTGCTTAACTGAGAAACTTGGTTTCTAGCAAATTCCATTGAACTCATGCATAACAATTATTCCATAAAGTCAAATAAAATCCACCTGCCTCCTCAAAAAATTCTTTGAAATGATGATGATGTGGTTAGAGCAACGAATTCACTTCCTTTAAGCCTTTAGAGCTTCATTTTTCCTGCTAGATGAACCTGATGAACTCCTGCAATCGTAGCCCAGAGATTAGAAATCAAGACTCAACATGGAGGAACTGCTTATTATTCTTATTGCTTACTTATTGGTTGCTCTGGGGAGCTAGCGAAACACTAGAAAACGAACCTGCTAATAATATTTATCACTCACAAACAATAAACTAGCAGCTAGATGAACTCACAATGCTTTAATACTCCATTTTTAGAAAAAATCGTGGAAAAAGGTGGAAATCCAGTGTGACTGCAGCAGAAGTCTGCATATGGATGTTCATGATAGTTCTTCTCACAGCGCTGGTCTGCTTTCAGTCTCGCTTGATTCTATCACACCCCGCTCATCTTGTGTCACAGAGAACACAATGTTTTGCATTTTTTTTATTTAGTCTACTGCACAGTATAATATCTTAACACTGGAGGAGTTGGACTGCTTGTGCAACCTCTGTAGGGTCCAGGTATCACCTCATCCTACCGGTAGTGACACTGACCATAAAGCCAAATGCAAAACTAGTAAAAAACAGCCAGAAAAGATGAGTCAGTGGCCTCTACCTGTCAAACCATTTCTGTTTTGGGGGTCAGCTGAAACTGATTAACAACCCCCTCTGCTACTTAACTGACCAGATCAATATCCCAGGAGTTTAACTGACTTGATGCTATGATGCTACTCTGGATAAAAAGTCTTCCTTTAATTATTTTGAGCAGTGTATTAAGACACATCACCTGTCTCTTCAGCATCCCCCAACGTTCCCCTGACACCCAGGATGCACGCGAGTCGCCATCAGATAAAACATACTTTACTTCCTGAACAAGAGCACAAGTCATGTTCACGATCCCGGGAATTTCTGCACAGTTCCACTACCTCCTACATCCTACAGGAAGCACTTCCTGATCTGCTTTCAACTGATGTTGGAACCAACCTTCCATATTTACACTAGGCACTTTTTGCTAGTAGTAAATTTGTATTTTTTCTATGCCTTTTTTTTGTGTGTGTGTCTTTCCTCATGTCTCAGGTGTTTGGATGATTCACAGAGTTACATGATGATGTAACAGACCAAAATTGTCATTTCTATTCAAACTAGAGCTCCAACGTGAAAGCTTCTAACTCCACTCAGAATATCTTTCCAGATCGATAGCAGCGTGCAGGTTGCAAAGGAACAAGACAGCTTTTTTTAATGAGGAAAGGACTGATTTCCAATACGCAGATAAGTGTGTAACAGCAAGGCTGAAGCTGTGAGCACTTAAACTAGTCTTAACTAATGTGCTGAAGAAGAAAAGTTCAGAGCGTCAGCATGGATGGAAATGGGGGGGGGGAGCAAACGCTGGGCTCGGCTGGAAGGGGAAACAAAAAAACGAGCAGATTTACTCACCTGCTGTGTCATGAAATATTCAAGTACACACTTACCTACAGGGAGAAAAGAGAGAGAAAAAAATCAGACAAATGAACAGACATCTATTTATAGCATCACATCAGATTTGGGGAATTTAGAGAATTAAAACAATTCAAGATAAACATGGTGAGGAAAAACTCCCTGAGACGGAATGAGGAAGAAAGATAAGCTCATCCTCATCCTCGTCTGGTTGACATCGGAGATTGTGTAGTCATTTCCCTTCATAACTATATGTGTACTGTATGCTCACAAAATTCCTGTTTGTTTTTATATGACGCTGAATTTTTCACTGATGAAGGCATCTTCATGGTTTCTACGTAGCACCATAAATCATCTGCTTCATCCTCGAATCGATCTTTAATGATTAAGATTTAAGATTTAATGTTTCCTGATCTGTCACAGAGACAAAAATACAAAACACATGCTTCCTTTTTTTTCTTTTCCCTGGTTGTTTCTCTTTGAACGCAGAGAGACATCGATTAGCCGCATTCTGTGTTAATGTGCAGTGTTCAACAGCAGACCCCCCCACACACACATACACGGGGTGCTTTATCTCTAAATGGCTAATCAATAATTAAGCCTTACACACACACACACACACTAATGAGATGATAACACTTCAGCTAGATCTGTTAAAGCCTGAAATGATGCAAACATCCAGTTCTTCCTCGTCTTTCCTCCCAGTCCACAGCCTCCTCCTCCTCCTCTCTGTTTGTGGGTTTTATATTATAAACGCAGCTCAGATTTCAGAGGTCCAGTAAACATTTCTGCACACCTGACCAATAATTCAAGCAGGTGAGGACATGAACGGCCAGCAGGACACGGGATATGTTGTGCTAAAAGGTGTTAATGTGACATATCCCACATGCTGATCAACTCTTTTTCATCCTCCAGCTTCCGGCTCGGGAACCACACGGAAAACTGGGAAAAGCACCTGCATGTCTCCTAACAGTGCAGTGCTAAAGGACTAGAGATGGCCTAATCTATCAAACTGTCACCTCTCCACCATTGCTCTTTCTCTCCGTCTCTCTCTCTAACTCTGTTTATCTCTCTCTGTCTCTTTGTCTATCTCTTTCACTCTCTCTCTCTATGTCTATCTTATTTGTTCTCTTTCTGTCATTCTATCTGTCTGTCGTTCTCTTTCTGTCCCGCTCTCTCTCTCCCTTATATCATTGCTTTTTTTCTTGTACACAAATCATTACCAAAAATTTTGTTTTAAATAGGAATTATTTATTTGTATTCCTCAGAGAGATAATTCCTCTCCTGTACAACAATAAACTTGCTCCTTTTCAAAGGTGGGTGGGCACAGGCCCAAACAAACAAACAAACAAATAAATACATTAATAAATTTTATTTATTTATTTATTTATTTATTTATTTATTTATTTATTTATTTATTTATTTATTTATTAATAATAATAAGAATAATTCATCCCACTGCACACAGGTTTATTTGGTTAGCATGAAACAGTTCCAGAGGCTTGATGATGCCACGTCAGTCGGTCTGTTTAGCGAGTCTCTCACTGAGGCATGTGGTAAATGATATTATTAGACTCTGGTTTCTGTTTGTTTGGGTTTTTTGTGCCTGACATACTGAAATGTGAAGTGATGACATATTGTACTAGCAGTTGAGTTATATGACAGTTTTGCACGGAAGAACTCGCTCTGGACTGTAATTATGCTCCGTTTAGTCAGCGTTTCTGCATCACTCTGCATTTTTGAAGCCGCAGCAGTGGTACAGCTCTGGCCTCGAGTACAGTCTCCAAAATGATAAATAGAAGTGTTTTTCCACTGATATTTCTCTCTCTCTCTGTGTGTGTGTGTGTGTCTAAATAATAGACCACAAAATATATATTTCTGTATAACAGCACACTCAGTTATTCCACTTATATCACAGCAAGCAATTAATTAATTGAGCAATTGATAAGTGAGAGAGAGAGAGAGAGAGAGAGAGAGAGAGAGAGAGAGTAAGTGAGAGTGAGTGAGTGAGTGAGTGAGTGAAAGAGAGAGAGAGTGAATGAGAGAGAGTGAGTGGGTGAGAGAGGGAGTGAGTGGGTGAGAGAGTAAGTGAGTGAGAGTGAGTGAGAGAGGGAGTGAGTGAAAGAGAGAGAGAGTGAGTGAGAGAGAGAGTGAGTGGGTGAGAGAGTAAGTGAATGAGAGTGAGTGAAAGAGAGAGAGAGTGAGCAGGTGGGTGGGTGAGTGAGTGAGTGAGTGAGTGAGTGAGTGAAAGAGAGAGAGAGTGAGTGGGTGAGTGAGTGAGTGAGTGAGAGAGAGAGAGAGAGAGAGAGAGAGAGAGAGAGAGAGAGTGAGTGAGTGAGTGAGTGGGTGAATGTGTTAGTGAGTGGGTGAGTGAGTGAGTGAAAGAGTGAGTGAGTGGGTGAGTGAGTGAGTGAAAGAGAGAGAGAGTGAGTGAGTGTGTGAGAGAGTGAATGTGTTAGTGAGTGAGTGAGTGAGTGAGTAAGTGGGTGAGTGAGTGAGTGAAAGAGAGAGTGAGTGAGTGGGTGAATGTGTTAGTGAGTGAGTGAGAGAGTGAATGTGTGAGTGAGTGAGTGAGTGAGTGAGTGAAAGAGAGAGAGAGAGTGAGTAAGTGAGTGTGTGAGAGAGTGAATGTGTTAGTGAGTGAGAGAGTGAATGTGTTAGTGAGTGAGTGAGTGAGTGAGTGAGTGAGTGAGTGAGTAAGTGGGTGAGTGAGTGAGTGAGTGAAAGAGAGAGTGAGTGAGTGAGTGGGTGAATGTGTTAGTGGGTGAATGTGTTAGTGAGTGAGTGAGAGAGTGAATGTATGAGTGAGTGAGTGAGTGAGTGAAAGAGAGAGAGAGTGCGTAAGTGAGTGTGTGAGAGAGTGAATGTGTTAGTGAGTGAGTGAGTAAGTGGGTGAGTGAGTGAGTGAAAGAGAGAGTGAGTGAGTGGGTGAATGTGTTAGTGAGTGAGTGAGTGAGAGAGTGAATGAGTGAGTGAGTGAGAGAGTGAATGTGTTAGTGAGTGAGTGAGTGAGAGTGAGTAGGTGAGTGAGTGTGTGAGAGAGTGAATGTGTTAGTGAGTGAGTGAGTGAGTGAGAGTGAGTAGGTGAGTGAGTGAGTGAGTGAGTGAGTGAGTGAGAGTGAGTAGGTGAGTGAGTGTGTGAGAGAGTGAGTGAGTGAGAGTGAGTAGGTGAGTGAGTGAGTGAGTGTGTGAGAGAGTGAGTGAGTGAGAGTGAGTAGGTAAGTGAGTGAGTGAGTGAGTGGGTGAGTGAGTGAGAGAGTGAGTGAGTGAGAGTGAGTAGGTGAGTGAGTGAGTGAGTGAGAGTGAGTAGGTGAGTGTGTGAGTGAGTGAGTGAGTGAGTGAGTGAGTGAGTGAGTGAGTGAGTGAGAGTGAGTAGGTGAGTGTGTGAGTGAGTGAGTGAGTGGGTGAGTGAGTGAGTGAGTGTGTGAGTGAGTGAGTGAGTAGGTGAGTGATTGTGTGAGTGAGTGAGTGGGTGAGTGAGAGAGTGAGTGTGTGAGAGAGTGAGTGAGTGAGAGAGTGAATGTGTTAGTGAGAGAGTGAGTGAGTGAGAGTGAGTGAGAGAGAGAGCGAATGTGTTAGTGAGAGAGTGAGTGAGAGAGTGAATGTGTTAGTGAGTGAGTGGGTGAGTGAGTGAATGTGTTTGTGAGTGAGTGAGTGAGTGAGTGAGTGGGTGAGAGAGTGAATGTGTTAGTGAGTGAGTGAGTGAGAGAGTGAATGTGTTAGTGAGTGAGTGAGTGAGTGAGTGAGTGAGTGAGTGAGTGAGTGAGTGAATGTGTTTGTGAGTGAGTGAGTGAGTGGGTGAGAGAGTGAATGTGTTAGTGAGTGAGTGAGTGAGAGAGTGAATGTGTTAGTGAGTGAGAGAGAGAGAGAGAGTGAATGTGTTAGTGAGTGAGTGAGTGAGTGGGTGAGTGAGTGGGTGAGTGAGTGAGTGGGTGAGTGAGTGGGTGAGAGAGTGAATGTGTTAGTGAGTGAGTGAGTGAGTGAGTGAGTGAGTGAGTGAGAGAGTGAATGTGTTAGTGAGTGAGTGAGTGAGTGAGAGAGTGAATGTGTTAGTGAGTGAGAGAGTGAGTGAGAGAGAGAGAGAGAGAGAGAGAGAGTGAATGTGTTAGTGAGTGAGTGAGTGAGTGAGTGAGTGGGTGAGTGAGTGAGTGAGTGAGTGAGTTTGTGAGTGGGTGAGTGAGAGAGTGAGTGAGTGAGTGAGTGAGTGAGTGAGTGAATGTGTTAGTGAGTGAGTGAGTGAGTGAGTGGGTGAGTGAGTGAGTGAGAGAGTGAATGTGTTAGTGAGTGAGTGAGTGGGTGGGTGAGTGAGTGAGTGAGTGAGTGAGTGAAAGAGTGAATGTGTTTGTGAGTGGGTGAGTGAGAGAGTGAGTGAGTGAGTGAGTGAGTGAGAGAGTGAATGTGTTTGTGAGTGGGTGAGTGAGTGAGTGAGTGAGTGAATGTGTTAGTGAGTGAGTGAGTGAGAGTGAGTAGGTGAGTGTGTGAGTGAGTGAGTGAGTGAGTGAGTGAGTGAGTGAGTGAGTGAGTGGGTGAGTGTGTGAGTGAGTGAGTGAGTAGGTGAGTGATTGTGTGAGTGAGTGAGTGGGTGAGTGAGAGAGTGAGTGTGTGAGAGAGTGAGTGGGTGAGTGAGTGAGAGAGTGAATGTGTTAGTGAGAGAGTGAGTGAGTGAGAGTGAGTGAGAGAGAGAGCGAATGTGTTAGTGAGAGAGTGAGTGAGAGAGTGAATGTGTTAGTGAGTGAGTGGGTGAGTGAGTGAATGTGTTTGTGAGTGAGTGAGTGAGTGAGTGAGTGAGTGAGTGGGTGAGAGAGTGAATGTGTTAGTGAGTGAGTGAGTGAGTGAGAGAGTGAATGTGTTAGTGAGTGAGTGAGTGAGTGAGTGAGTGAATGTGTTTGTGAGTGAGTGAGTGAGTGAGTGAGTGGGTGAGAGAGTGAATGTGTTAGTGAGTGAGTGAGTGAGTGAGTGAGAGAGTGAATGTGTTAGTGAGTGAGAGAGTGAGTGAGAGAGAGAGAGAGAGAGAGAGAGAGAGAGAGAATGTGTTAGTGAGTGAGTGAGTGAGTGGGTGAGTGAGTGGGTGAGTGAGTGAGTGAGTGAGTGGGTGAGAGAGTGAATGTGTTAGTGAGTGAGTGAGTGAGTGAGTGAGTGAGTGAGTGAGTGAGTGAGTGAGAGAGTGAATGTGTTAGTGAGTGAGTGAGTGAGTGAGAGAGTGTGTTAGTGAGTGAGAGAGTGAGTGAGAGAGAGAGAGAGAGAGAGAGTGAATGTGTTAGTGAGTGAGTGAGTGAGTGAGTGAGTGGGTGAGTGAGTGGGTGAGTGAGTTTGTGAGTGGGTGAGTGAGAGAGTGAGTGAGTGAGTGAGTGAGTGAATGTGTTAGTGAGTGAGTGAGTGAGTGAGTGGGTGAGTGAGTGAGTGAGTGAGAGAGTGAATGTGTTAGTGAGTGAGTGAGTGGGTGGGTGAGTGAGTGAGTGAGTGAAAGAGTGAATGTGTTTGTGAGTGGGTGAGTGAGAGAGTGAGTGAGTGAGTGAGTGAGTGAGTGAGTGAGAGAGTGAATGTGTTTGTGAGTGGGTGAGTGAGTGAGTGAGTGAGTGAATGTGTTAGTGAGTGAGTGAGTGAGTGAGTGAGTGGGTGAGTGAGTGAGTGGGTGAATGTTTGTGAGTGGGTGAGAGAGTGAGTGAGTGAGAGAGTGAATGTGTTTGTGAGTGGGTGAGTGAGTGAGTGGGTGAATGTTTGTGAGTGGGTGAGAGAGTGAGTGAGTGAGAGAGTGAATGTGTTTGTGAGTGGGTGAGTGAGTGAGTGAATGTGTTTGTGAGTGGGTGAGTGAGAGAGTGAGTGAGTGAGTGAGTGAGTGAGAGAGTGAGAGAGTGAATGTGTTTGTGAGTGGGTGAGTGAGAGAGTGGGTGAGTGAGTGAGTGAATGTGTTTGTGAGTGAGTGGGTGAGTGAGTGAATGTGTTAGTGAGTGAGTGAGTGAGTGAGTGAATGTGTTTCTGAGTGAGTGAGTGAATGAGTGAGTGGGTGAGTGAGTGAATGTGTTTCTGAGTGAGTGGGTGAGTGAGAGAGTGGGTGAGTGAGTGAGTGAGTGAGAGAGTGAATGTGTTTGTGAGTGGGTGAGTGAGAGAGTGGGTGAGTGAGTGGGTGAGTGAGTGAGTGAATGTGTTTGTGAGTGAGTGGGTGAGTGAGTGAATGTGTTAGTGAGTGAGTGAGTGAGTGAGTGAATGTGTTTCTGAGTGAGTGAGTGAGTGAGTGAGTGAGTGAATGAGTGAGTGGGTGAGTGAGTGAATGTGTTTGTGAGTGGGTGAGTGAGTGGGTGAGAGAGTGGGTGAGAGTGAGTGAATTGTTAGTGAGTGAGTGGGTGAGTGAGTGAGTGAGTGAATGTATTTGTGAGTGGGTGAGTGTGTTTGTGAGTGAGTGAATGTGTTTGTGAGTGGGTGAGTGAGTGGGTGAGAGAGTGGGTGAATTGTTAGTGAGTGAGTGAGTGAGTGGGTGAGTGAGTGAGTGAGTGAATGTATTTGTGAGTGGGTGAGTGTGTTTGTGAGTGAGTGAATGTGTTTGTGAGTGAGTGAATGTGTTTGTGAGTGAATGTGTTAGTGAGTGAGTGAATGTGTTAGTGAGTGAGTGAATGTTTTAGTGAGTAGGTGAGTGAGTGAATGTGTTAGTGAGTAGGTGAGTGAGTGAATGTGTTTGTGAGTGAGTGAGTGAATGTGTTAGTGAGTGAGTGAATGTGTTAGTGAGTAGGTGAGTGAGTGAATGTGTTTGTGAGTGGGTGAGTGAGTGAATGTGTTAGTGAGTGAGTGAATGTGTTAGTGAGTAGGTGAGTGAGTGAATGTGTTAGTGAGTGGGTGAGTGAGTGAATGTGTTAGTGAGTGAGTGAATGTGTTAGTGAGTGAGTGAATGTTTTAGTGAGTGAGTGAATGTGTTTGAGTGAGTGAATGTTTTAGTGAGTGAGTGAATGTGTTTGTGAGTGAGTGAGTGAGTGAATGTGTTAGTGAGTGAGTGAATGTGTTAGTGAGTGTGTGAGTGAGTGAATGTGTTAGTGAGTGAATGTGTTAGTGAGTGAGTGAATGTGTTAGTGAGTGAGTGAATGTGTTAGTGAGTGAGTGAATGTGTTAGTGAGTGGGTGAGTGAGTGAATGTGTTAGTGAGTGAATGTGTTAGTGAGTGAATGTGTTAGTGAGTGAGTGAATGTTTGTGAGTGAGTGAGTGTGTTTGTGAGTAAGTGAATGTGTTTGTGAGTGAGTGAATGTGTTAGTGAGTGAGTGAATGTTTGTGAGTGAGTGAGTGTGTTTGTGAGTGAGTGAATGTGTTTGTGAGTGAGTGAATGTGTTAGTGAGTGAATGTGTTAGTGAGTGAGTGAATGTGTTTGTGAGTGAGTGTGTTAGTGAGTGAATGTGTTAGTGAGTGAGTGAATGTGTTAGTGAGTGAATGTGTTAGTGAGTGAGTGAATGTGTTTGTGAGTGAGTGTTAGTGAGTGAATGTGTTAGTGAGTGAGTGAATGTGTTAGTGAGTGAATGTGTTAGTGAGTGAATGTGTTAGTGAGTGAATGTGTTTGTGAGTGAGTGAATGTTAGTGAGTGAATGTTTGTGAGTGAGTGAGTGTGTTTGTGAGTGAGTGAATGTGTTTGTGAGTGAGTGAATGTGTTAGTGAGTGAATGTGTTAGTGAGTGAGTGAATGTGTTAGTGAGTGAGTGAGTGAGTGAGTGAGGGAATTGTTAGTGAGTGAGTGAGTGAGTGAGTGAGTGAGTGAGGGAATTGTTAGTGAGTGAGTGAGTGAGTGAGTGAGTGAGTGAGTGAGAGTGAGGGAATTGTTAGTGAGTGAGTGAGTGAGTGAGTGAGAGTGAGGGAATTGTTAGTGAGTGAGTGAGTGAGTGAGTGAGGGAATTGTTAGTGAGTGAGTGAGTGAGTGAGTGAGTGAGAGTGAGGGAATTGTTAGTGAGTGAGTGAGTGAGTGAGTGAGAGTGAGGGAATTGTTAGTGAGTGAGTGAGTGAGAGTGAGGGAATTGTTAGTGAGTGAGTGAGTGAGTGGATGAGCGAGTGAGTGAGAGTGAGGGAATTGTTAGTGAGTGAGTGAGTGAGTGAGAGTGAGGGAACTGTTAGTGAGTGAGTGAGTGAGTGAGGAGGGTGGTGAGTGGAGTGAGAGTGAGGGAATTGTTCGTGAGTGAGTGAGTGAGTGAGTGAGAGTGAGGGAATTGTGAGTGAGTGAGTGAGTGAGTGAGTGAGAGTGAGGGAATTGTTAGTGAGTGAGTGAGTGAGTGAGTGAGTGAGTGAGTGAGTGAGAGTGAGGGAATTGTTAGTGAGTGAGTGAGTGAGTGAGTGAGAGTGAGGGAATTGTTAGTGAGTGAGTGAGTGAGAGTGAGGGAATTGTTAGTGAGTGAGTGAGTGAGTGAGTGAGTGAGTGAGTGAGTGAGAGTGAGGGAATTGTTAGTGAGTGAGTGAGTGAGTGAGAGTGAGGGAATTGTTAGTGAGTGAGTGAGTGAGTGAGAGTGAGGGAATTGTTAGTGAGTGAGTGAGTGAGTGAATGAGTGAGTGAGTGAGAGTGAGGGAATTGTTAGTGAGTGAGTGAGTGAGTGAGAGTGAGGGAATTGTTAGTGAGTGAGTGAGTGAGAGTGAGGGAATTGTTAGTGAGTGAGTGAGTGAGTGAGAGTGAGGGAATTGTTAGTGGATGAGTGAGTGAGTGTGTGAGTGAGTGAGTGAGAGTGGGAATTGTTAGTGAGTGGAGTGAGTGAGTGAGTGAGTGAGAGTGAGGGAATTGTTAGTGAGTGAGTGAGTGAGTGAGAGTGAGGGAATTGTTAGTGAGTGAGTGAGTGAGTGAGTGAGAGTGAGGGAATTGTTAGTGAGTGAGTGAGTGAGTGAGTGAGTGAGAGTGAGGGAATTGTTAGTGAGTGAGTGAGAGTGAGGGAATTGTTAGTGAGTGAGTGAGTGAGTGAGAGTGAGGGAATTGTTAGTGAGTGAGTGAGTGAGTGAGTGAGAGTGAGGGAATTGTTAGTGAGTGAGTGAGTGAGTGAGTGAGAGTGAGGGAATTGTGAGTGAGTGAGTGAGTGAGTGAGTGAGAGTGAGGGAATTGTTAGTGAGTGAGTGAGTGAGTGAGTGAGTGAGTGAGTGAGAGTGAGGGAATTGTTAGTGAGTGAGTGAGTGAGTGAGAGTGAGGGAATTGTTAGTGAGTGAGTGAGTGAGTGAATGTTAGTGAGTGAGTGAATGTGTTAGTGAGTGAGTGAGTGAGAGTGAGGGAATTGTTAGTGAGTGAGTGAGTGAGTGAGTGAGAGTGAGGGAATTGTTAGTGAGTGAGTGAGTGAGTGAGAGTGAGGGAATTGTTAGTGAGTGAGTGAGTGAGTGAGTGAGTGAGTGAGTGAGTGAGAGTGAGGGAATTGTTAGTGAGTGAGTGAGTGAGTGAGTGAGAGTGAGGGAATTGTTAGTGAGTGAGTGAGTGAGTGAGTGAGTGAGTGAGTGAGTGAGGGAATTGTTAGTGAGTGAGGTGTGGTGTGGAGTGAGTGAGTGAGTGAGTGAATGAGGGAATTGTTAGTGAGTGAGTGAGTGAGTGAGTGAGTGAGTGAGGGAATTGTTAGTGAGTGAGTGAGTGAGTGAGTGAGTGAGTGAGAGTGAGGGAATTGTTAGTGAGTGAGTGAGTGAGTGAGTGAGTGAGTGAGTGAGTGAGGGAATTGTTAGTGAGTGAGTGAGTGAGTGAGTGAGAGTGAGGGAATTGTTAGTGAGTGAGTGAGTGAGTGAGTGAGTGAGAGTGAGGGAATTGTTAGTGAGTGAGTGAGTGAGTGAGTGAGTGAGTGAGTGAATGAGGGAATTGTTAGTGAGTGAGTGAGTGAGTGAGTGAGTGAGTGAGTGAGTGAGTGAGGGAATTGTTAGTGAGTGAGTGAGTGAGTGAGTGAGTGAGTGAGAGTGAGGGAATTGTTAGTGAGTGAGTGAGTGAGTGAGTGAGGGAATTGTTAGTGAGTGAGTGAGTGAGTGAGTGAGTGAGTGAGTGAGAGTGAGGGAATTGTTAGTGAGTGAGTGAGTGAGTGAGAGTGAGGGAATTGTTAGTGAGTGAGTGAGTGAGTGAGTGAGTGAGAGTGAGGGAATTGTTAGTGAGTGAGTGAGTGAGTGAGAGTGAGGGAATTGTTAGTGAGTGAGTGAGTGAGAGTGAGGGAATTGTTAGTGAGTGAGTGAGTGAGTGAGTGAGAGTGAGGGAATTGTTAGTGAGTGAGTGAGTGAGTGAGTGAGTGAGTGAGTGAGGGAATTGTTAGTGAGTGAGTGAGTGAGTGAGTGAGTGAGTGAGAGTGAGGGAATTGTTAGTGAGTGAGTGAGTGAGTGAGAGTGAGGGAATTGTTAGTGAGTGAGTGAGTGAGTGAGTGAGTGAGAGTGAGGGAATTGTTAGTGAGTGAGTGAGTGAGTGAGAGTGAGGGAATTGTTAGTGAGTGAGTGAGTGAGTGAGAGTGAGGGAATTGTTAGTGAGTGAGTGAGAGTGAGGGAATTGTTAGTGAGTGAGTGAGTGAGTGAGAGTGAGGGAATTGTTAGTGAGTGAGTGAGTGAGTGAGAGTGAGGGAATTGTTAGTGAGTGAGTGAGTGAGTGAGAGTGAGGGAATTGTTAGTGAGTGAGTGAGTGAGTGAGAGTGAGGGAATTGTTAGTGAGTGAGTGAGTGAGTGAGTGAGAGTGAGGGAATTGTTAGTGAGTGAGTGAGTGAGTGAGGGAATTGTTAGTGAGTGAGTGAGTGAGTGAGAGTGAGGGAATTGTTAGTGAGTGAGTGAGTGAGTGAGTGAGTGAGAGTGAGGGAATTGTTAGTGAGTGAGTGAGTGAGTGAGTGAGAGTGAGGGAATTGTTAGTGAGTGAGTGAGTGAGTGAGTGAGTCAGAGAGAAATGCACTTCCTGTGGTTACAGAGCTCCGCTGCTGCACCGCGTCACATCATACCCCTCTACCTTTCCTTATTTTTCCGTATGACATCACACTCTGTCCTGTGATGTTCCTTTCTGACCACAACAACTCATGCTGTAATCCAGAAATCACACACACACACACCTCCTGACCAATCAGGGAAAAGTCACACAAATACAAAACACTGAATAATCAATAGCTGTGTAAAAATATTAAAAGGAGAAACCTTTAACAGTGGAGCTGTTACATAAACTCCTCAGCATGACTGAGTTTCCTGTCAGGTTCCTTTTCCAGGTTTTCCGTGTTTACTGTGTGGATGTGAATATAAAGTGATGCTCTGTAGCTGTCAGTCTGCACAACCACACGGTTTGGGTCACTGTGTGTGTTTTCCTTGTAACATATTTCCATGAAAAAACGCATAAAAAATAAAGACGTAGGTGAAATTCAGTCTGTAGCAGTCTGTTTCTGAGCTTCCTTCGTGTAAATCTTATCCACAGCAGGATCAGACGCACTGACACTCAAAGAGATATAAAAAAACCCAAAGCTTATTAAATTTACAGTAAAAAAAATTAAATCTGACTGCACATTATTTATTTATTTATTTATTTATTTATTTATTTATTTAAATTAAAAAAATGAATAAATAAATATTTTATTATACTAAAAAATAATAATCATCATCAAAATTTAGATGAATTGGATTTTAATTAATTTTGCATTTATTAATTAGCTGTTTATTAGCTAAATGCCTGCTCAGCTGAAGGATTAATGGAGGAAATCCTGGCCTTGGTCTGAATGGACACAATGAGAAAAATGGAAATAAATTAAAAAAAAAAAAATTACATAAAAAACCGATTTCACATTATTTATTTATTTATAAAATAAAAAAATAAAATAAATAAATAAAAATGAGCTCATATGCTCTTGGCTGCTGTTGTAAAAAGGACATTATTTATTTACATTTACATTATTTACTGTCCAGTGTCACCCAAATGAAGATGAGGTTCTCTTCTGAGCCTGGTTCCTCTCAAGGTTTCTTCCTCATATCATCTCAGGGAGTTTTTCCACACCACCGTCACCTTAGGCTTCTCATTAGGGATAAAATAGTAACTTTAATTGAAACTTATATTATATTATACTTATTATATATATATAATATATATAATATATATATATATATATATATATTTTTTTTTTCCTTCTCCGTTTCTCTACTTCTGTAAAGCTGCTTTGAGACAACGTCCATTTTTAAAAGCTATAAGTTTAGGTTATAAGTTGACCAGATCCACTAGATTAGCTTCTCTCAAGCCTTCTCTCTCCATCGTACAGACACAGATGATCATAGAGCACGATGTTCTCACCCACTCACTCACTCACTGGCTAACTTAATGACCGTAATAGTCTTCCCAATGAGACTCACAAGAAACACACAAGAAACTCAGACTGAGGAATTCATTGTGTCTCACTTACGATATCTAAAGTTCATTAAAGTTCATTAAAGTGCATTAAAGAAGTTTTCAAATAGTTTATTCCTAACGGAGGATCATGACACTATACAAGAATTACACAAAAATGTGAGGTCAAAATGTGTATACACACACACACTCCTTCTCCAAAAAGTGTGTACGTGTGTGCGTGTTTCTGTGTGAGGAGTCCGTTTGTGTGTGTGGAGTATGTATGTGTGTTTGTGAGTGTGTATGTTTTTGTGTGTGCATCTATGTGAGGAGTCTGTGTGTCGAGTATGTGTGTGAGAGTGTGTATAGTATGTTTTTGCATGTGCATCCGTGTGAGGAGTCTCTATGTGTAGGTGTGTGTGTGTTGTCTTTATTAAGTTGTGTAATGGGACTGTGTCTGTGTGTGTGTCTCTGTGAGGAGTCTGTGTGTGTGTGTGTGTGTCTATTTGAGGAGTCTATTCTAACTTCTGTCACAATCCGATCTCCTCATCAGGGATTCCTGAACTTCAGACACACACACACACTCAAAACACACAGATTATATTAAATTATATTAAATTTGACACTGATTCATTGCCACCTTCCCAGCTCCAGCGTCCTAAGCAAAACTCATTTCAGACCTGACACTGTACTGTAAGAGGACAGAAGGAAGGAAGGCAGGCGGTCAGGAAGGCAGACGAGAGGTGGATTCGGACACAGCCGTGGTGAGTCCAGCTGCAGCAGAAGCTCCTGACAGATTAAATACTCGTTTATTCCCTGCAGGCCTCCTCACTTCCCCGTGATTAAAAGCTGTTTCAGTTCACTTACCGCTGACCTGCTCCACCACTGTAAGCATCACACGGGGCTAAAGGCTGTTCTATACTAAAACACACACACACACACACACACACCACCTAAAAATAATATATAGACCATCAAATAACTCAATTACACACCAGAGTGATCTGCAAGCTAATTAGTTGAAACGCTTTACAGGGATTAAAGAGAGGATTGATGAAAGAAACACACACACACACACTTTCACTTTACCTAAAAACGAACACTGATAATATACTATCTGATATCATTAAAACAAAACAAAACAATACAAAACAAACCAGAAAATTCTGTGAAAAAAAGGAAAAAAAAAAAAAAGAAAAGAAAGAAAAAAAAACAGAAAATTCTATGGAAAAAAAAGAAAACAAAACAAACAAATAAATAAAAAAACAAAAAACAAAAAAAACAAACAAAGCAAAACAGAAAGTTATGTGGAAAAAAACAACAAAAAACAAACAAAAAAACAATATATATTAATATATTAATTTCTGATTTTTATTGGTTGCACATAAAAGTGTGTCTGTTGAGTGTGTCAATCATTCATGCTCATAAATATTAATACACCTGGTCATGGATGAATCGTTTTCATTTATTCACTGTCGATCCCGTTACCCTCCTGTCCTAGGCTAAATGGACATTTTGTCATGCTGCACTGTTACATGGTGAGAAAAATACATCTTTAGAATCTACTACCAACCTACTCGAATATGTAGATCAGCTTTAAGTCTGTCAATCAAATCTGTGATTAGTGTTTTGCTTTTTTATTGTCTAATAATAACTGAGGATCACGTTGTAGTGCATTAAGCTATTTACACACCACGCCACTGACCATTAAACCTCCAACATCAAGGCCATGCCATACTCAAAGAGTGCACGAGATTTCCATCAAGACAACATCCACGTTCCCATAGCAACAGCGCTGCAAAATCCTTGAGTGTACTCCGGGTCGAGGTTTTATAGGACGACAGAAGCATGAGAAGATCAAATCAATTGTAGTAAATCGCATTTCAATTGGATAATTAAAGTCCACTTTAGGAAGTAATGGTCATGATTGAAGCAGAGTTAAGACTCTTCATCAGCTGCGGAGTCTGTGGCCATTTTCAGTGGACCACTGGAATGCTTGTAATAATGACAGTGTGAATGGGCAAGACGTCAGCTGAGGCTCTGAGGGATATATAATAAAAAACAAAAAACACAAGTCACAAGAAGCTTTAACTCTAATATCCAAAAGAAAAAAACCTGCATTACTGCTGTAATAGCATTAAATTTTACCACATAAATAAGCTTGTTTACGTCAGTGGAAAGCCAAGCGAAGCTAACCGAAGCAAGTTTTTTAGCATTTTTTTCCAAAAGAGTTAACCCATGTTGCCTTCGGCATGCGTTCAAAAGCTAGGTGATTTTTCGGGCGTTGACAGATTAGTGGTGTGGGTGATCGGTTCTATTTTAGCCCAATCTTGGTGGCACGACTTCCTGTGAGGTCCCTTGACATGGAATGCTTGGCTTGGGTCAGTTCTTTGTAAGCAGCCGTACAGTTTCCACACGCTTCATATTGGTCATATTGCTCATATTTTTGGGTGGCTGGAACGGATTATCTGCATTTACATTATTTCTTATGGGAAGTATCAAGTCTTGTTTGGGTAAAAAATTTTATTTTCAGATTAGTCTTATCCTCCAGATTTTCAGGAGCCGTGCGTGTCACTTTTTTTAATGTTCTGCCTGGAAACAAAGCCGTCATGACTGCTTTCCTCATGGAAGAAGGAAGCTGTCGTGTGACACTGAGCTCTTAAGTGGATCAGAAATGCTGGATTTTCCAAATGATGTGATGCTCATGGTATAGACTCATTCATTTGCACAACTTCCTTATGGTCTCACGCCGGTCTGTTTTTGTAGAGACTTTACATCTTCACGCCCTTAATTATGACACTCACCAAAACGAACTCTGATTGGTTGCTTAAATGTCAATCGCACGCCCTCTTGGGCGGTTTCTTGGCCAATAAAAGCTGCTAATTGAGTCCCGACCTTTTGCCGTCAGTCTGAAGATCTGAAACAAAACCTGCTTTGTGACGCTGTCCTCTGTTAAAAGCGCTTCTTTTTTGATTCAGATCTTTTTTGAGCTTCATATTACGCTGCTGTAGATCGTATTTGTTGTTTTTATTTACTGATACTTCCACCACCATGCTTCAGAGCTGGAATGAGTCTCATATACAAAATATCACATAAAAACATGGAAATTTTTAACCGTTGATAAGGAGATGTTATTTCCTCATGCAGGAGGTGTGTGAGTACGAGGTTAACGTTATCCAGGAACAACAGTAATGCAGTGCTCAGAAGACCGAGATGTCTGTCTTCTCTTTCAGCGTCTTACTTATCGATGGCTCTCAACGTGATGGACTGGTGCGGCCATGTCAGAGACACGCTGTTAGATGTTTAGTGTGACGGATGAGTGAGACGTTCTTAGATAACTGGATTAAAAGACAAACGAGGGCGTGTCACTGGATGAATTATAGATGAATGCCCTGAAGGTCTTTCTGAATTTCGTGCACTTACAAGATCTTCGTTTCATAGTTTCAATATAGTTTAATATAACAGGATAGAAATACATTTTCCATGCACAGACATGAAGCACAAATATTACATTTCCTCGTAAAATTTTTATTCCTGTCATTTCAGGACATTTGTTGTTGCCTAGCACAGAAAAAAAACCCTAACAAACAAAAAATCTCAGTCGCAAAAAAATTGACCATTACCCTATAATTTGCATTTCTATCCCCAATATTTGCCAGACAAGCCGCACATGTGGTTCGATTCATTCCGGCTATCTTCCTGACGCAGTGTTCTGAGCGACCGAGTTCATCTCAACAAGAGTGGGGATTAAACAGCTTATGGCGAAGAGGAATTGTCTCCTCGTGTCCAAGAACGACTGCTTATTCATCCAGACATTGACCACAGATCACAGATAATAACAGACTTGCATTTTTTCCAGAGACAAAATCAAACCCAGATTATTGAACAGAAGAAACCTGGGAGAGAGAGAGAAAATAAATAAATAAAAATAAAAAATATGCCGAGGAAAAACCCGCTGGATGTCGCTGTGGCTGAATTCTGGCAGGTTATAGATGACTCGGATTTCATCATCTACTCTATATTTTTATGTTTCAACCCCATTGATCAACCAGGACTCATTAATATTAACGACCTTCTGTGCTAGCGGCTTCATCATGCTTCATCATGGTTGGCTAGTTTTCTAATTAAAAGTCATAATGCATTCATATTAAGAGCTTTATAAAGGGTAGTCCTGCAACATACATGACTGAGGGCAATTTGTCTGCACACCAGACTGATCCTGATCCCGATCACTTGGACAGTTGCGAAGTACTGCGCAAAAGATAACAGTGATGCTTGGTCATTGTAGGCGTGGTCAAGTGCCGATTTGTGAACAGAGGGCAGAGCCAAGGAAAGCCTTGTGATCCTTTATCACTCACTTCCCTCGGCTCCGCCCTCCATTCGCAAACCTGGTGCTCAACCCCGCCCTCGCTTTCAGAATGACATACAAATTTTCATAAATAAAATATTATTATTTTGATGGAAAAATAATATTTGGCAATATTAAATTCAAATATTTGGACTCAGAAATCATAGAGTAAACATCTAAGACAAAATTTGTGAAATACAACTTAGTGTACATGAAATAGGTGTGTATTTGGAAGAAAATACAAAAATAAATAAATAAATGAATAAATAAATATTTAGAAATAAAAAAAAATAGAAAAAAATAAAAAGCCTCGATTTGGAGGCATGATAAAATGCTTAAAAATTGTTTTCATATTATTACATCAATCAGACCCCTAGATGATTTAGCAGAAAAGTTTTGTGGTAGTGTTTGTTTTTTTTGACCTTCACAACCCATAATAAATGACTAGCCAGTGCTCCTTGTGTTTACTGAATACTTTAATAATTCCAAATATTTATATACTGTACATGGATCTACACTTTATGAGTATGTTAACAATACAAGTGGGTTTAATATATTACGAAAGCCAGAGTGTGATCCTGGATCTTACCCCCGGGATGTGCAGACAGGAAGAGTTTTATGTGTGTTAATAAGGCAGAGGTGTGAAGACGGCACTGGATGTTAAGTTCAGAGCGAAATGCTCCAGTCTGAATGAGTCAGACCTCTAGAGAATGTCTCTGGGCTCTGTTCCAAACCCAACACCGCACACTACACTGCTGCTGTGCAAGGGCAAGGGGCCCACCAGCTACATCTGATCTAATTAATATATATACATAGCAACTTTCAATTAGCTCACCCCCAAACCCCACACCCCCAAGTAGGCATGCTGGATCCGAGCCACTTCCAGAATTTTCTGCAAATCAAATAGAATCGAAGTGAAGCGGCCAGACACGATTAATACTTTTATCTTTTGAATTATTGTTAGGAAACATGTAATCATGGAAGATTAGCCGGTCAAAACCAGTATCTGGGCAGGAGATCTGGATTAGAGCATTAAATATTACATCATGAAGTGTGAAGGAATGATGAAGTTATAAAATAAACAGAGGGAGAGAAAGAGACAGACAGACATACAGACATACATAGAGACACAGACAGACAAACAGAGGCAGACAAAGAGAAACAAGATAGGACAGACAAATAGAGAGAGAGAGTGTATGAAAGAGACAGACAGACAGACAGAGAGAGGCAGACAAAGAGAAACAAGATAGGACAGACGAATAGAGAGAGAGAGTGTAAAAGAGACAGAGAGGCAGACAGAGAGAGAGAGAGAGAGAGACAGATATACATATAGAGAGAGGCAGACAAAGAAAAACAAGAGAGACAGACAGATAGAAAGAGAAAGTGTGAAAGAGACAGACAGAGAAAGAGACAGACAGAGTGACAAAGAAAGACAGACAAAGAGAGACAAGAGACAGACAGGCAGACAAAAAGAGAGAGTGTGAAAGAGACAGACAGAGAGACAGAGAAAGGCAGACAAACAGAGACAAGAAAGGCAGACAGAGATACAAACAGACAGAGACACACAAAGAGAGTGTGTGAAGGAGACAGACAGTCAGATACAGACAGAAAGACATATAGAAAGAGAGACAGACAGGCAGACAGACAGAGACAGAAAGAGACAGAGAAAGACAGAAAGACAGAGAGAGGCAAACAGACAGAGTCAGACAGACAGACAGAAAGAGAGTGTGTGAAAGAGACAGACAGAGAGAGAGAGAGAGAGAGAGAGATGATCATATGGCAGCAGAGTAATGAATAAAATCCTGCTGAATGCAGATGTTATGGTCACTATTCTGGCGTCAGCAGCATGAGTCCATGGGCGTGTCGTGCCTTCAGGCTGGTGGGGGTTGTGTAACAGTGTGGAGAATCACACACATTGGGCTCCTTAATACTTATTGAGCATTTGTTTGAAAGCGACAGCTCACCTGAGTACTGCTGATGACCAAATGCATCTCTTTATAGCCTCAATTTCTCCATTTTACATCCAGCAACCTTCTGTAACAGCAGCAGGTTCGAATGGCGGGAAAATGCATAGCTTCCAAAGAAAATTGGACCAAATTGAGATCTATAAGCCAATCAGAAGCGAGAGTGAGAACGTGAAAGAGTAAACAAAGGCAGCTCTGTGTAAAGACATGACAGTGACGATGATGAATAAGATGACGTGTGTAATCCGTCTCAGCTCGCTCCTGAAGCACTCCATTAAACCTAAATCACATCTCCTTCAGTGGATATTGATTTTGTCCTCAGGTATGGGCCGAACTATAAAAACCCTACAATCTGTTTAAACCGTTTCATAAAGGAAACACAGGACACTCGAGAGTGTAATAAGGTTCTCTGGTTAGCATAAATCTCAGACCGCTACGTAATTGAGTAGTGAATCATTTCCCTCGTTACAGTTTCTCTAATTCTCTAGTAGACATCCAACGTAATCTCACTGACTATCAGTTGACTTGTCTGGTAAATCATAAAGACAGGTAGAGAACAAAGACCGCAACGACGGCTAATCTGAGCATGCTCCTGGGATTCAAATGAATGAAGGTTAAGGGTTTGAGGATGATGAGCTGAAGCACTGAATGGTGGCTAAATAAAGTGATAAAATTGACAGAAAGAAGTGACTCAAATGATATTGTTTTATGCTAACAGGGTTGTGTATTTGTTCTCTGTCTCCATCACACACACACACACACACACACACGCTTGCTAGTGCAGACAGAAAGAGAGAGTGCGAAAGAGACAGGCAGAACGAGAGAGAGAGAGAGAGAGAGAGAGAGAAAGCAAGAGAGAGACGAACGACGATACAGAAAAGGAGAGAGAGAGAGAGAGAGAGAGAGAGAGAGAGAGATGATCATATGATAGCAGAGTAATGAATAAAATCCTACTGAATACAGATGTTATGGTCAGAATTTTGGTGTCCTCAGCACGCACACACACACACACACACACACACAGAGCGCTTGCTAGTGCCATGAGGTGCAAACCAAAAATAAAGCCCAGTTGGCATTCAGCCATATCAAGCGAGCAAGAAAGACATAAATGAATTCTTCCAACTTGATCCAAGTGATTCGCGGGTCGATACTGAAGCAAACTAAACGCCTAACATATCCCACATCAGCAGAGGAAACTCATCTCCTGGCTGCGTTCTGGATCCTGATCCTGACAGCATTGAGGCGGAGCCACTAATGAAGTAGGATTAATGAGGCTTTACCTCCACATTCAAATCAGTGACAGGAAGTGCTGCTACCTTTAAACATAATTATAAAGCTGGCACTCACACTGACAGCTCTGGCACTGAATCTTAAGAGGAAAAACTACACTGACTTATTATCAGCCAGGATGGAATTAATGCTAAGTCAATAATGAACTTAGTAACTAAAGTGACCTATTAGTTCCTCAAGAGCTTTTGGTTGCTGTTGGAGAAAGGACATTATCAACATTTACATTATTTACAGTCCAGTGTCACCCAGATGAGGATGAGGTTTCTATCCTTCTATACTTCTGTGAAGCTGCTTTGAGACAATATCCATTGTCAAAATCACTATACAAATAAACTGAATTGAATTCTCTGTCTGGGTGCTAGAACTTTGGGAACTAGCTTTTATTCTGTTTTTTTCTTCTTCTTTTAACTGGGATGAATGTTAGACAATGAGGATGAATGAATGCAAAAAAAATATCTATACTCAGGTGGCAGATGGGCAATGAGAGAGCTGAGAGCTTTCAGACCTGCACCTGAAGCATCTTATTATCACAATGCTTCTACACAGTGACCCGATGCTCACGCAACCCTACTGCTATTATCTGATGGATAAAAACACAGAGAGAGAGAGAGAGAGAGAGAGAAGTGGTGTATCAATACATAATATCATAATAATATATAAATAAATAAAATAAACAAAAATTGTGAACCTGTACACCAGGCTGTCCAATTTGCACAAATCAGAGAGTTAAGCACTTGGGGGAAAAAAGGACTTCTTGGGCATTTTTGCCAACTTTGGAACTCCATTTGAGAGTAAAGTGACACCTCAAGCTCAGCTATGAAGATCATTATGTTTCACTCCATTATTTTCAGCAGGAGTTTGTTTCTTTTGTACTACTTCATATTTATTTTATTTTAGATTAAATAGAAGAAATCATACTTCTGACAAGAATTGAATCACGAATCAATTATGAATCTATTTCGACTAAAATGCGAACAATTATTTTTTCCACCTTTTCTTATCGCACATCCTTGCCAGCCGCTGCTCCTTTGTCTCTTTCTCCACGTTTCTGTGGCTATTTTTAATCCAAACCAAAAGGAAAAAAAACCCAGATAACATATCCATGTGTCACATACAGGAGAGCCGTGACAAGGCCGCTAATGACTACAGATGATCTAATTTATCAATCTCCCGATTTTCTGTTCCGCTCTCTATTCCTCCTCGGTAATGATCCATAATGGTGCTCATCTCTCAAAAAAAGGACAAGACAAAGCTATCACGGTGAAGAAAGGTCCAGGTGACAAGGGTGTGGTTATGTTATATGTGTATGTAGATAGGGACACAACATTTAACTCGTGTGAATAATAAAGAGAGAAGAGAAGGCGGTGGTTTTGTATCATGAATGCTAACAACATTTAGACTGAGACACTAATGGAGTGGGATTAATAAAGCATGCACACTCACACACACACACACACACAGACACACACATATGCACACACACACGCACACAGATGCGTCCAGATCATTGCTGGCCTCATATCAGCTCCCCATCTGTTAGATAGACTGGAAGTGAAGGACAGGTACATGATATTACCTTTTGCCTGGAAAGGTAATTATATTATTTTTTGGATGTGTCCCGAATGCATGAGTCTCCCACTGCTGTTAATATTCTACATCCAAACACAATGAACTTAAGTGGCTAGTCTGAATCAGGATGTCAGCTTTGTGTTCCATCTGCTGTATTGAAAAGCAGCTGTGTCCTAATACACTCCCGTGAAGAGAAAGCAGAGAGTGAGAGAGAGAGAGAGAGAGAGAGAGAGAGAGAACGACAGACAGATACAAAAAGAGAGAGATAGAGGAAGAGAGAGAGCAGAAGAGTGAAATAGAGAGGAACAGAAAGAGAACAGAGATATAGACAGAGAGAAAGAGAAATAAAGAAATAAAATGACAGATACAGAGAGAGAGGGAGAGAGAGAAAGAAAGGAGAGAGAGAAAGAGTGAGAGAGAAGAAGACAATAAGCATCTATTATCATTTCTATCTTACATACATGCCTCCATGTACAACTTATCTGCAGCTTATACAGTATTTATTGATTATCAAGGTTCTGGTACGAGCGATCGCTGCATTTGGACAAACTCACACGAGAAGTTCTGCACCAACATAATTTAATCATGTTCACCTCCACCCCTAAGATCAATATTTAATAAAAAAAAAAATTACGTTTAAAAAAAATCATATTGCTTGCCAGCTAATACAAAAGGCTTGTGCTTTTAACAACATATGATTTGATTTAGAATACTTTTGACATTTCTGCTCTTCCCTCTGAATGATCTGGTGTGCCAGTCACATGATCATGCAGCATAGGAACATGGGTATTTTCAAAGACCTCCTACAACCAACATCATGCCACAACCTGCTACAACCTGCATCATGTCACAACCTCCTACAACCAACATCATGTCACAACCTGCTACACAATGTTACAACCTGCTACAACCAGCATCATGTCACCACCTCCTACAACCAGCATCATGTCACAACCTGCCACAACCAACATCATGTCACAACCTCCTACAACCAACATCATGTCACAACCTGCTACACAATGTTACAACCTGCTACAACCAGCATCATGTCACAACCTGCTACACAATGTTACAACCTGCTACAACCAGCATCATGTCACAACCTCCTACAACCAGCATCATGTCACAACCTCCTACAACCAACATCATGTCACAACCTGCCACAACCAACATCATGTCACAACCTCCTACAACCAACATCACCATGTCACAACCTGCTACACAATGTTACAACCTCCTACAACCAACATCATCATGTCACAACCTGCTACAACCAGCATCATGTCACAACAAGGAAGAAAAATGGCGGAATGGTAGAGCAGTCTGAGGTAGGGTTATTTTCAGTAGCTTTGAATGGATAAAGATATTTATGACTCTGTAGGTTAATGATGAGGTTAATCCACCTCTCCTCATCCCCAACAGTGGCAGGATTATTTATTGTGCCAATAAACTCTGGACTCTGAGACCACTGGGACTTGGGTTTGGTTAATAGCAGCTGTTTCGGGGGGGCACCATATTCACCAAAATCATCCCACGTTCTTACAGCTTGCTCCAGCACATCAATCTGACACCCCACCAGGACACATTTAATTTCCATCTTCCGGTCTGCAATGCGTGGACATCACTGCTTAACGTTCAGGAAAGCATGGAAAGCATCTTGTGCTCATATCATACCATCAGAAAAAAACAAAACAATATAAAACAGCACATTAAGTCTCCTAAAGCAGCAGAAGAATGCTATAAGCACGCTGGCATGCAGTTAATGCTGCTGAACTCTGCTTGAACTTGCCTCAGTTTTATTGCACTAATTGAGATACTAATTTACACCACAGCGAGATCAGGTGGTTAATTGGTCAATTGCATAATTGGGGCCAGTATCTCAGGAGAACGGCACAGTGGCTGAATTATGATTTCACACACTCATGAACAGATCTATTAAGCAGGACTGCTTTCCTTTCCTTGTGTTTCTGAATGAATGTCCTGCTATTACTCTATACTAGACACTAAGACACTGTCTTAATGCAGGAAGGAATGTTTATATAGTCAGCGTGCTTTTGGTCAGTTCTTGGTTTAAGAAGAGGAAGATTGATCATTATAGCCACTCATGCATTAATGTCTAATTGGCTTGCTCTTGTATAGATAGTTACATGTTCTAATCCTTTTTATTTAACTTAGAAATTCAGCAAATTAGTGTGTCTGTGTGTGTAGTAGTTAGTTAGAGTCACTTCATTCATCTCCTATGCAGCTAGACCAGGGGTCCCCAAACCTTTTTTTTTCTGCGAGGACCACATCATTTTTTTCTTTCTTTAATGGTGGCCCGGGTCGGTCTGTACCGGTCTGTAACATTACATGAGACGGAGTGACTAGTATTACTGTGTAGATTTTATTATGATTCTAAATGTATTTATTATGCCTCCTAATGCTAGAATAGTTTATTATGTTGTTAGGCACCGTACAGACAAATGAATATTACCTTTCAAGAGATATCTAGCCTATTAAAAGAGCATTATTACTATCATAATGACATTTTTCCATATTCAGTGCTATTGAAATTGAAACGTTTTCGTTCATAATGGTACATTTTGTTAAATGAACTATTCTGTTGATAGGTGAATTTAACAAATAATTAGGCTATGTTAATAACTAAGGAAAATTTTAGATTGAAAGGCAATCTTTATTATCAAATACAGATATTTTACAAGAAAAAACATATATTTAAAATTAAATTTTCAAAAAATGTCCATAATAGAAATAGGTCCGAATGTGGGGGTGGGCCGGATTTGGCCCACGGGCTATAGTTTGGGAACCCCTGAACCCCTGAATGGTACATTCAGAGAAAATGTTCTATTCGCCTCCAAAGAAACATTACACACAAATGAAATTTTCAACTATAGTAGCTGATGATACTCTAATAAAATGTTTTTGTCATTTAGAAATTAATCAAAAACACAAAAACAAAACAAGAACAGACTTCAGAGAATGGACTTGTACATCTCTCCCTTCAGATTATTTACCTCAGAGCCTGGAACCATGAACAATGAGAAGCACAGTACTGATAATTGAATATTGATCGTCATCAATCACCTGAGAGAGAGAGGGACAGATTTAGGGGTGGGTGGTGGCAGATTTTAGCCGGATGCTAGGCAAGGCTGTACCCTGAGCTAGCATAGTATGCTAAGGTAGTAAATCATTAGCACTTGTCACTGTGATGAATAGTTTTGTGTTCAGGGTCAGGGACAGGGCACGAAGCTGGCGTGAGTTACACTGCGTCAGGGAGATCAGACTGAAGTTCACTGCAGCTTAACGTGTCTAGTCTAATTGTATCCGACTCAGTGAACTGTAAACAGGTGACCATGCAGTATGAAGGAAAATATGCTTAATTTAATATTTTGGCCCAGACGAAGAGCCAGAGACAATAAAATCTGCAGTGTTCTTAATATCCTTATATTAATTCAGGAATTAAGAGCTTGGGTAAAGCTGGACACTGCTGAGTTTATTTCTTTCATTCAAATACAGTGAGCTTAAAGGTCCAGGCAACTGTATGTGAGGAGAAATAATTAAAAAATGTTTTTTCTTTTTTAATATTCTTTCAGAGCAGTTATTCAATTAAAATTTACATACATAATCTTTTATGCCTTTTTTATTTTAAGTATGTATTTATAAGCATAAAATAAATAAATAAATTAATTAATTAATATAAATGATAAATAAACAAACAAATAAATAAATAAATAAATAAATAAATAGTATTTAATAATAATAATTTAATAATAATATTTAATTTAAAAAAATACCACAAATTAATACTTCGTTGAGAATTGTAGATTTTACAATAGTAGAATTTTGGTCCATTCCTCTCAGTACATCCTCTTAAATGAAAGCTTATGAGAGCGCACAACCACCATCATCATGCCAAAACCTGCTACACAATGTTACAACCTGCTACAACCAACAATATCATATCATGTCACAACCTCCTACACAATGTTACAACCTGTTACAACCAACATCATCATGTCACAACCTCCTACACAATGTTACAACCTGTTACAACCAACATCATCATGTCACAACCTGTTACAACCAACATCATCATGTCACAAGCTCCTACACAATGTTACAACCTGTTACAACCAACATCATGTCACAACCTCCTACACAATGTTACAACCTGTTACAACCAACATCATCATGTCACAACCTGTTACAACCAACATCATCATGTCACAAGCTCCTACACAATGTTACAACCTGTTACAACCAACATCATGTCACAACCTCCTACACAATGTTACAACCTGTTACAACCAACATCATCCTGTCACAACCTCCTACACAATGTTACAACCTGTTACAACCAACATCATCATGTCACAACCTCCTACACAATGTTACAACCTGTTACAACCAACATCATCCTGTCACAACCTGCTACAACCAACGTCATGTCACAACCTGCTACAACCAAAAACATCATGTCACAACCTGCTACAGTTATTCAATTAAAAATTAAAATAAAATCTTTTATGCCTTTTTTGTTTTAATTTCAAGTATGTATTCACAAGCATAAAATTAATCAATTAATCAATTAATCAATTAATTAATTAATTAATATAAATGATAAATAACTAAATAAACAAATAAATAGTATTTGATAATAATAATTAATAATAATAATATTTAATTAAAAATAAGAAAAAAAAACACCACAAATTAATACTTCGTTGAGAATTTTAGATTTTACAATAGTAGAATTTTGGCCCATTCCTCTCGGCACATCCTCTTAAATGAAAGCTTATGAGAGTCTTCTGAAAGTCCTTTACACACATAGAGAGACATGTTCAACCTAATTCATCCTTCTTCATTTTTTACAAGCCAGTCTGGTGTTATTTTGGCTGTATGTTTGGGGTCATTGTGTTGTTAAAGCGTCCATCTTCTCCTCAAAGTGCCTCAGTCCAGTGTTGTATCATCACATTTACGTTTGGTAGACGCCCTTATCCAGAGTCACTTACATTTTATCCCATTTTTATACAACTGAGCAATTGAGGGTTAAGGGCCGTGCTCAAGGGCCCATCAGTGACAGCTTGGTGGACCTAGGATTAGAACTCACAACCTTCCGATCGGTAGTTTTAGCCACTAAGCTACCACATCCCCTCTTCACTCACACTCACACCTCTGTATGATAGTGTTCTTCAGAAGAACCCTTCTTTCTCCGGACACGCCAAACTGAATTATTGAGTTTTATTTTATTCCTATTATTATTATTGTGTTCCTGCTGCCTTCAGTACTTTCATGTGACTGCTTCCTTCTCCGTTACTTCATCATTAGTCTTGATGCCAACGTCTGGTACCTCAACACTCCCTGTGAGGTTTACACAGACGCCTAGTAGTGCCGAGCTCCTTTTCCAGAACCTTTCACAGGGTGAGGCTGGAGGTTTGTTCCATCATAATGAGGGCTGACAGTCCCTCATTATGATGGAACAAACCTCCAACCTCAATCTGCACAGCAGAATCTTCAAATAACGGCTAACCGTGAACACCTAACTAAACGCTAACTTCCAAAAAAATTAATAAAATGTAAAAAAAAATCTCCATTTGTACTAGCTCTTTCATCCTCTCTGTGATATATCGCTTTGATTATATTTCCTCATGAATAAACAACTTTGGATAAAAGCGTCTGCTAATGAATGAATGAATGAATGAATAAATAAATAAATAATAAAAATGAAATAAACTGATTAATAACAATAATTATACTTTAAAATAATAAATTAATAATAATAATTATTATAATAAAAATTAATGGATTAATAATTATAATTATAATAAATAAATAAATAAATAAATAAATAAATAAATGTAGTCTAATAAAACTTTGTAGGTTTTTCCACAGCGCTGTTTAGCAATCTTATCCTAGAGTATTGTTAACATACTCCTTCACCTTCCCCATATTTTGTGAATTTTTCCCAACTTTTATGATGTCACCAACTGCAAACCTTTTTGTTAATTTTTATACCTACACAGTGAAGTGATACTGCGTATATAAATTTGCAGTATATGCTCTTGTGTTATTATTATTTTTTTTTAAAAAACATTTATTATCCCTGATTTATTTATTTATGTGACTACATTTCTTTGTTGCTCTTGTAATGTTTTACAGGGTTTCAGGCAGTTGTGTATTTGTCTTAGCTCTGTGTACACATATTTTTAAGCTGTTTGTACACCAGGTTGGAGAGAAATTACAGTGTGTAGAAGAAAAGAATGTGTAGGGTGTCTGCAGGACACGGCCATTACTGCTAAATTACAGCAGCACATTTACGGCCCTGAAATGAGCCATTAACCAAAACAGCACAAAAAAACACACACTTCACTACAGTCTAACATTGCAAAAGATGACTGAGGGAAACATGAACCACTAGGAATATCAAGCCATCTTCATCATCATCATCATCATCAGGTTGAAAGTCAGGTGTTCTAGTAAGACTCAATTAAACACAAAGGTCACATGCAGCATTAAGCACACACTCGGCTTAAGTGGTGCTAACTCTCCTTTTCGTTACAATTAATTCATGTATTTAGCTCACAAGCGTCCGTCTCCGTGGGCTGGACATGTGTTTAGAGACTGTTATTTACAGGGCAGGTGCTAAAAGGCCACAGCACATCCTCCTGTTTTATTGAGGTAAGTAGGTCAGCCAGAAACACATTCATCACCAGCACTGGACTCTCTCGACGTCCTCAAGAGCTTGGAGACAGAGAGGAGAATGGCGTCATTAACGGAAAAGCCGATCTTGGTGAGCAGGAGCTTTAGTTAAAGACTCGATGCTGCTTTAAATGCAGACTGGCTCTTAATTATTCCCGGCTCAGGAGAGCATTAGAGCAGAGCATGGGCATGAGGACAACTTCACAGATGATGTTAAACACCTCTGTACACTCAGGAGAGCTTGTGTATGTACACACACACACACATTCATTCACTCTCTCATACATACACACACACTCATTCACTCACTTACATCCACACATACATGCACGTACACACACATACTCATTTACTCAAACACACACACACATGCACACAAACACACTCACTCAAACGCACATGCACACACAGACTCAGTCACTCACTCAAACACACAGGCATAAACACGCACCAACACAAACATACTCACACACACACCCTTTCTCACTCACTCACTCAAACACACACACACTCGAACACATACGCATACACACGCACCTACACAAACATATGCACACACACACAATCACTTAAACACACACATCCACACACACACACACATTCTCTCACTGAAACGCAAAGGCATGCTTACTCTCTCTCTATCTCTCTCTCTCACACACACACACACAGATGAAACTGTCATTCCCCTGCCAATAGCGCTAATTACATTTTCATATGATGGTGAATGTTCCATATGGCAAGAGGGTAAAGTCTAGTAAAGTGTGTGTGTGTGTGTGTGTGTGTGTGTATTCCAGCAGGAACAAGTGGCTAAGCAATCTGTAATTGTTTTTAAATCAATATTGTGACAGAAGATAAGAACACAGCGATGTCAAATCCCTGCCTGTCAGATCCTGAGTCTAACTCAATCTCTCCTGAAGCTCTAAACAGCTCTCTCTCTCTCTCTCTCATATATATATATATATATATATATATATATATATATATATATATATATATATATATATATATATTCACTCTGTATCTCTCTCTCTCTTATCTCTCTCTCTCTCTTTCTCTCTCTCTCCGCCTCCCTTGAGTATAAACTACATGGAGCTGTTTGAGTGTAAACAGAAATTGCTCATTCTGCTTGTGTGTGTGTGTGTGTGTGTGATATATGTTATATTCTTTTTTATCTCTCAAGAAAAATCCCAAACTCGCAGTAAACCCCACTGCAGTATAATAACACAGAGATTGAGTTTGGATATAGCTACTAATTACTCTTACTAACAGACAGGAGCGGATGCTCACACTGTTCAAGATGGAATTCTTCACTTCTCCACTTTACACACGAACGTGTCCTCACTGATCTTACCAGTTCCTCTGGATCTGGATCTTCTCTTCCAAAACTTCCAGGTCTCTTCATTTCAATGGTTTCTGTTAGGAAACTTTAGATCTTTATGTGTATAGTTCCTCATGATCTCCTTGCATCTCCTTCTTGAACCATCTCAGATCTTCTGACCAACACCATCACCTTGTTGTTGCCATTATCAGGAATTCCACTACATAAAACCTCAATAGAATTAAACTTCATGCTTCAGACCATTTATTTGAGTCCAGGATCTTGGTGTGGTTTTATTTAACTTTTCCATCACATCACCTCAACCACCAAGGCTTGCAGATGTCTCCTTCATAATATCTGAAGAACATGACTACAGAATCTCTTAGAAAAGCTCAAAGTCTATGCTTAATGAACTCCATTCAGATATGAAATCTCCTCTATACATCACTCAGGATGCTTCTGCTTGCCAGGAACGCAGCCTCATCTCCTGGAGTTCTCTCAAGCCTCAGCTTCACAAGAGTCTTGAGCTTCCTCCTCCTCCTCCTCCTCACTTCCTTTCCAGACAATGTTTAGGATAAAACTTCTTCACTTTGCATGCATGCGTACAAGGAAACACTCAAGAGATAAAATGCTCTTCAAAAACGAATTGCTTTTAGTTCTATAATGTGTGTGGTTATTCCACTGCCGAAATATCAACACCAAGGTCAAAACCGGGTGCAGATTTTGACCCGCTGACCTGCTGAGCCCGATGATGATGTATCACCTTGCCTACTGTGCACAGCATCGCTCCATTTGCCTCTTACTGCTTTCTTTCTCTTTCTCGTTTCTTTCCCTCCCTCCTTTCGCCTTCCTCATCATCCCTTTCTTGGTAAGCCACAAAAAAAAACCCACCTGAGTCCAAGGTCACATTCAGAAACCCCCAGCTTGCATTTTTTTCCCCCTCTTTCCCCTCTCACACCTTCACAGATCCATTAACAACACCAGGAAAATAACACACTTCCACTTCCTCTGCCTGGACTCTGACCCTTAATCACTCGTTATTACAAGCTGGAAACATTAATAAACATGTGGAATGTCTCCAGTTTCGTGTGATGAGCAAAGTGAAGACAAGTCCAGACCTGATAAACCAAATCAATAAATCATTTTAAAAATAAAAATAAAAAAAACAGCACAGTCTCTGGCAAAAGAATTTCCTTTGGGATTAATAAAGTTCTATCTTATCTTATAATCAGTTAATACAATATAATATAATGTTTACATTAATATAACATGTTTGTAATCCAATAAAGGTGAACAGTATTCAGGTTTTATATTCACCATGTGTAAAAGAGCAAAGATGAGACCTTCACCGAACCCCATTAGATATCGGATTTAAGATTTCATTTAAGAATAATTTTCTGAATCTAAATATTTTAATAATAATATAATATAATATAATATAATATAATATAATATAATATAATATAATATAATATAATATAATATAATATAATATAATATAATATAATATAATATAATATACATAAATTTCTTTTTTCTTTTTTTTTTTACCATCTCTGGAGTCGTACCATCAAGAAAACCTCTTATTACATTTACTGTAATTCTAGGGGACGTTGCATGTCATGTATCATTCATTAGCTTTTAAAGTAAAGCTTAAAAAGCACATCACATGGGGCTTTTGATTCAATTATGTAGCTTAAATTAATGCAAAATGGTATTACGATACAAGAAGCTTTGTTTTTTTTAGGTATTTAATTTCAAGAGGTTTAAGAAACACATTTAAAGCACTATGCTGGTACGAGGCACTTTGAAATGACATCAGCATTCAATACAAAGTGTGTGTGTGTGTGTGTGTCAGACATAACATTTTCTTTTGCTGAGTAAAAGTGCATACATTCAGCTTTAAATTCACTTTATATTCAGTTCATTATTTATGAGCCCCATCAGCCCCAGTGCTCCATGTGGTAAACTGTAGGAATTCTGCTCCAAATAAATAAATAAATAAATAAATAAATAAATAAATAAATATTTTTTATCCTGACTGTTAAAATTCCATTAGCTGTAATAAACTAAATAGAAAATTATTGTATCTATTTCTAGCTGTTTTTTAATATTTTTATATTTTTTTAATAATATGTTTTATTTTTTTTAATTAATTGTTTAATCCAGCTAGTTTTTACTACATTATTTCTAGAAAGATGCAAAATTACATACATGGCAAACAGAATAAGTATCTTGAAATTAATATAAATAAATAAATAAATATACAATCAAATAAATATATAAATAAATAAATAAAATTTATTTATTTTTAAATAAGCAAGCAAGCAAACAAACAGGAAAAACTATACATATAAATACATTTAACCTGACATATGACCCTGATGGGGTAATATTTTCACTCGTTAAGATGGTAAGAAGCTCCTCTGTGTGAAACTCCTGGGCTGCAGTTCACACTGGTTTGAGCAGTGAATCCATCATGTTACTGCATTCTTCACCTTTGCCCTTTCAGTCAGGAGAGTAATCTCCTACGCTGGATGAAATCTGGCAGATTTCACACTGACCTGTTTCTGCACTGAGCAAAGAGGAACGTATCAAACGACAGATCACTGCTCTTTACTAAAGCAAGTGGAGGAGAACTACAAGAGAAAGTAGGTTCTTTCAGCAGGAGTAAAATCTCTAGAACTGCGAGAGACAGCGAGAGAGAGAAAGCATAAGAAAGAAAGCATGAGAGAGAGAAAGAATGAAAGAGCGAGAGAGAGAGAGAGAGAGAGAGAGAGAGAGAGAGAGAGAGAGAGAGAGAGCTTATTCAAACTCAAAGTGGATTTAAATGCATGCTCTCTGACTCTGGTCCCCAAAGCAATTAACAACATGTGCTAATTTGCAGTGTGCAGCGGTTGTGCTGGATGATTAAGAAAGAATAAATTGTGTGAATTTACTACTTTATAAAAGTTGTGTTAATTAAGTATATAGTATTAAAAATCTCCTGAAACACCAAAAAGCACGAGATGAATAGCCAGACACAAGCCTCCAGCAAAGTTCCTGATGAATCTTACACCATTCCTAACTGGCCTCCAGTTCAGTAATATTCTTGGGTTTGCGTACTGCAGCTGCCTTTTTCAAATCCCACCAGAGAGAGACAGGTGACTGTGATGGCCACCTTCTTCTGCAACCAAGCCTTGATGGAATTTGAAGTATGCTTGCGATCACTATCCTGTTGGACAACCAGTTTCAGCTTCCTCACAGAGACGGCATGACGTTTTCTTCCAGACTTCCAGATACTTTCTTTTCTTCTAGGACTTCCTGATACTTCCTGATAAATGGGCAAGCGATTTGAGCGAGTTTGGTAAGGGCCAAATTGTGATGACTAGATGACTGGATCAGAGCATCTTCAAAACTTGTGGGGTGTTCCCAGGTCTGCAGTGGTCAGTGTGATCTGCTGATAACATGGTGCCAGATATCACAGCACACCTTCAGGGATCTAGTGGAGTCCATTCCTCAATGGGTCAGGACTGTTTTGACAGCAAAAGTGGGACCAAAACAATATTAGGCAGGTGGTCATAATGTTGTGGCTGATCGTTGTATATCTCCATGTGGATGTTATTCAAGCTGAGCAGGAAATGTGCATGTTCACTGAGGTTATGTAAGTAAACACCATCTCTAAATAGTGGTGTTATAAAAACCGCACATTAAAAAAGGTGTTTATTTCCACACATACCACATCCCCCGCCAGCTAGCAGAGTGCTAAGAGAGATTATCAGTCACTGTTGCGCTGTACAGTTCAGAGTTTTACCCTCACATTTCCGCAGTGATAATATCACCCGCGGAAATCAAGCCACGGCTACGGCGATATGCCTGAAAGCGTTACTCATTCATCTTCCAGGTATATGGACACAGCTATAGAAGCATGAGCTTACTGCTTTTTTAAGTCATATCTTCGGTCATTCATAATATTTGAGTCATCTCAGATCCAGCAGAGGGCTAGACTGGAATATTAATCTCTCAGTTTTATATCGAAGAATCTATAGGAAAGCGCTAATTCTTCCTCTCTAACGTTTTCATGGACTACAGTTTCAGTTCATTGGGACAATCCTAATGAAACAGCATACAGAGAAACTCCATACAACTGTGTGTTTCCAAATTTATAGCAACAGTCTGGAGAAGAACCACATATCAATGAGATGGTCAGGGGTGATGGTTGATAGTTGGGAGCTATCTTGCAGGCACAGTCTGTTTCAAATCACCTCACAGGATCTCAGTAGGATTTAGATCTGGGCTTTGACGTGGCCATTCCAGAATTTTTTACTTTTCAGCCAGTCCTTGGTGGATTTCCTGGCATGTTTTGGGTCATTGTCATGTTGCAAGGTTCAGTTCCATTTTAGCTTCAGTTTTTTTGACAGATGGTCTTACATGTTCCTCAAGCACCCACTGATACAATGTAGAATTCACAATGGATTCTATGATGGTGAACTGGCCAGGTCCTACTGCAGCAAAGCATCCCCAAACCATAACACTCCATGTTTCATAGTTGGTATGAGGTTCATTTGTTGAAATGCTGTAATTGGTTTATGTAACAAAACTCCTGAAGAGGTCAAAAGTCTACAGAGGACTTCTCACCAATCAGATTCATTCACAAATGTGTTGCCATAAAACCATAAACAAAACCAGTCCACTTTCCTGGAATAAAAGGCCACAGTGTCTAGAGAAACCCAGATAATGGAAAGAGGTGATGGTGATAGCGACAATTATATGAGGGCTTCAGGTATCTGCCTATTATCCCTGTAATGGATGTGAACTTTGACCCACGTCTGTTCTAACGCCAGTATCGACGCTCTCTGGGGAACAAAGGATACATGCTGGAGTCATACAAAAAATGTAAAACAGGAGGATCATCAGAAAGGTATAGAGACAGAGAGAGAAGAAAGTTAGTTGATTGCTCTGTTGTTTTTTTCTTCTCATTTTTAATAAAATGTGTTATTAGAGGAGAAGAGCTGATTGTAACTGCTGGCCCTCATCAGATGAGGGTCATGTCATCTTTCAGTAAAGAACTGTAGGTAATGACACCCCCCCCCCGATCAGAAAAAGCAGTCCTCTTGATTTAGACCACGCCCACTTGGTTGGTTTAAAACCCAAGAGATTCTTCTTATGAAGGTTAATACAGTACCTACAGTCATAGTGCCTGATGCTTCTATCTAGGACTATGAATATTAATAAGCCACTTGGATTAGATTTTTGAATTTGTTCTGTAGCATTGCTGTAACATTCAAAAAGAACATTTAAACCTTGGAGACAATCAACTCATTTATTACTGTGTATTCTCTCTTCTCTTCATGCATTTCTATTTTTCTGGACAACTGTAGTCTAGTGCATCACATGCAATGGGACACATCTGTCTGTGACTGTGGGATGAAAGTCTAATGCAGACACACAAGTGTGTTGCTGAACTGTTCAAGCTTAACAACATCGCTTCCTCCTGTGTGTGCACAAGCAATCTTTATGTGTTTGTTCCAACAGCCTTCATGTATGGAATACAGTTATCAAAAGCACATTTATCAAAAGCTTACTTATCAAAAGCTTAGTTAACCAGCACAGTCAACACACACACAAAATCATCACCAGTACAATCATCATCAGCACAGTCATCACCAACAGTCATCACCAGCACAGTTAACATGAGCACAGTCATCACCAACAGTAATCACACATAATTATCACCCACACAGTCATCACACACGCAATCATCACCCACACAGTCAACACACACACAAAATCATCACCAGTACAATCATCATCAGCACAGTCATCACCAACAGTCATCACACATAATTATCACCCACACAGTCATCACACACGCAATCATCACCCACACAGTCATCACACACAGTCATCACCAGCACAGTTAACATGAGCACAGTCATCACCAACAGTCATCACACATAATTAACACCCACACAGTCATCACACACGCAATCATCACCCACACAGTCATCACACAGTCATCACACATAATCATCACCCACACAGTCATCACACATGCAATCATCACCAGTACAATCATCATCAGCACAGTCATCACCAACAGTCATCACCAGCACAGTTAACATGAGCACAGTCATCACCAACAGTCATCACACATAATCATCACCCACACAGTCATCACACACGCAATCATCACCCACAGTCATCACACACAGTCATCACCAACAGTCATCACACACGCAATCATCACCCACACAGTCATCACACACAGTCATCACACACACAATCATCACCCACACAGTCATCACACACAGTCATCACCAACAGTCATCACACACGCAATCATCACCCACACAGTCATCACACACAGTCATCACCAACAGTCATCACACACAGTCATCACACACGCAATCATCACACACGCAATCATCACACACGCAATCATCACCCACACAGTCATCACACACGCAATCATCACCCACACAGTCATCACCAACAGTCATCACACACAGTCATCACACACGCAATCATCACCCACACAGTCAACACACACGCAATCATCACCCACACAGTCATCACACACAGTCATCACCAACAGTCATCACACACGCAATCATCACCCACACAGTCAACACACACAGTCATCACCAACAGTCATCACACACGCAATCATCACCCACAGTCATCACACACAGTCATCACCAACAGTCATCACACACGCAATCATCACCCACACAGTCATCACCAACAGTCATCACACACGCAATCATCACCCACAGTCATCACCAACAGTCATCACACACGCAATCATCACCCACACAGTCATCACACACGCAATCATCACCCACACAGTCAACACACACGCAATCATCACCCACACAGTCATCACACACAGTCATCACCAACAGTCATCACACACGCAATCATCACCCACACAGTCATCACACACAGTCATCACCAACAGTCATCACACACGCAATCATCACCCACACAGTCATCACACACAGTCATCACCAACAGTCATCACACACGCAATCATCACCCACAGTCATCACACACAGTCATCACCAACAGTCATCACACACGCAATCATCACCCACACAGTCATCACCAACAGTCATCACACACGCAATCATCACCCACACAGTCATCACACACGCAATCATCACCCACACAGTCAACACACACGCAATCATCACCCACACAGTCATCACACACAGTCATCACCAACAGTCATCACAGACGCAATCATCACCCACACAGTCATCACACACAGTCATCACCAACAGTCATCACACACGCAATCATCACCCACACAGTCAACACACACGCAATCATCACCCACACAGTCATCACACACAGTCATCACCAACAGTCATCACACACGCAATCATCACCCACACAGTCAACACACACAGTCATCACCAACAGTCATCACACACGCAATCATCACCCACAGTCATCACACACAGTCATCACCAACAGTCATCACACACGCAATCATCACCCACACAGTCATCACCAACAGTCATCACACACGCAATCATCACCCACACAGTCATCACACATGCAATCATCACCCACACAGTCATCACCCACGCAATCATCACCCACACAATCATCACACACGCAATCATCACCCACACAGTCATCACACACGCAATCACCCACACAGTCATCACCAACAGTCATCACACACAGTCATCACACACGCAATCATCACCCACACAGTCAACACACACGCAATCATCACCCACACAGTCATCACACACAGTCATCACCAACAGTCATCACACACGCAATCATCACCCACACAGTCATCACACACGCAATCATCACCCACACAGTCATCACACAGTCATCACCAACAGTCATCACACACGCAATCATCACCAACAGTCATCACACATGCAATCATCACCCACACAGTCATCACACAGTCATCACCAACAGTCATCACACACGCAATCATCACCCACACAGTCATCACACACAGTCATCACCAACAGTCATCACACACGCAATCATCACCCACACAGTCATCACCAACAGTCATCACACACAGTCATCACACACACAATCATCACCCACACAATCATCACACACGCAATCATCACCCACACAGTCATCACACACGCAATCATCACCCACACAGTCAACACACACGCAATCATCACCCACACAGTCATCACACACAGTCATCACCAACAGTCATCACACACGCAATCATCACCCACACAGTCATCACCAACAGTCATCACACACAGTCATCACACACGCAATCATCACACACGCAATCATCACACACGCAATCATCACCCACACAGTCATCACACACGCAATCATCACCCACACAGTCATCACACACAGTCATCACCCACACAGTCATCACACAGTCATCACCAACAGTCAACACACACGCAATCATCACCCACACAGTCATCACACACGCAATCATCACCCACACAGTCAACACACACGTAATCATCACCCACACAGTCATCACACACGCAATCATCACCCACACAGTCATCACCAACAGTCATCACACACAGTCATCACACACGCAATCATCACCCACACAGTCAACACACACGCAATCATCACCCACACAGTCATCACACACAGTCATCACCAACAGTCAACACACACGCAATCATCACCCACACAGTCATCACACACGCAATCATCACCCACACAGTCATCACACAGTCATCACCAACAGTCATCACACACGCAATCATCACCAACAGTCATCACACACGCAATCATCACCCACACAGTCATCACACAGTCATCACCAACAGTCATCACACACGCAATCATCACCCACACAGTCATCACACACAGTCATCACCAACAGTCATCACACACGCAATCATCACCCACACAGTCATCACCAACAGTCATCACACACAGTCATCACACACACAATCATCACCCACACAATCATCACACACGCAATCATCACACACACAGTCATCACACACGCAATCATCACCCACACAGTCAACACACACGCAATCATCACCCACACAGTCATCACACACAGTCATCACCAACAGTCATCACACACGCAATCATCACCCACACAGTCATCACCAACAGTCATCACACACAGTCATCACACACACAATCATCACCCACACAATCATCACACACGCAATCATCACCCACACAGTCATCACACACGCAATCATCACCCACACAGTCATCACACATGCAATCATCACCCACACAGTCATCACCCACGCAATCATCACCCACACAGTCATCACCAACAGTCATCACACACAGTCATCACACACGCAATCATCACCCACAGTCATCACACACGCAATCACCCACACAGTCATCACACACGCAATCATCACCCACACAGTCATCACACACGCAATCACACACGCAATCATCACCCACACAGTCATCACCAACAGTCATCACACACAGTCATCACACACGCAATCATCACCCACACAGTCATCACACACGCAATCATCACCCACACAGTCATCACCAACAGTCATCACACACAGTCAACACACACGCAATCATCACCCACACAGTCATCACACACAGTCATCACCAACAGTCATCACACACGCAATCATCACCCACACAGTCATCACACACAGTCATCACCAACAGTCATCACACACGCAATCATCACCCACACAGTCATCACACACGCAATCATCACCCACACAGTCATCACACACGCAATCATCACCCACACAATCATCACACATGCAATCATCACCCACACAGTCATCACACACGCAATCACCAGCACAGTCATCACACACGCAATCATCACCCACACAGTCATCACACACGCAATCATCACCAACAGTCATCACACACGCAATCATCACCCACACAGTCATCACCAACAGTCATCACACACAGTCATCACACACAGTCATCACACACGCAATCATCACCCACACAGTCAACACACACGCAATCATCACCCACACAGTCATCACACACAATCATCACCCACAGTCATCACACACGCAATCATCACCCACACAGTCATCACACACGCAATCATCACCCACACAGTCAACACACACGCAATCATCACCAGCACAGTCATCACACACGCAATCATCACCCACACAGTCATCACACACGCAATCATCACCCACACAGTCATCACACACGCAATCATCACCAGCACAGTCATCACACATGCAATCATCACCAGCACAGTCATCACACATGCAATCACCAGCACAGTCATCACACACGCAATCATCACCCACACAGTCATCACACACGCAATCATCACCAACAGTCATCACACACGCAATCATCACCCACACAGTCATCACCAACAGTCATCACCAACAGTCATCACACACAGTCATCACACACGCAATCATCACCCACACAGTCAACACACACGCAATCATCACCCACACAGTCATCACACACAGTCATCACCAACAGTCATCACACACGCAATCATCACCCACACAGTCATCACACACAGTCATCACCAACAGTCATCACACACGCAATCATCACCCACACAGTCATCACACACGCAATCATCACCCACACAGTCAACACACACGCAATCATCACCCACACAGTCATCACACACAGTCATCACCAACAGTCATCACACACGCAATCATCACCCACACAGTCATCACAGACACAATCATCACCCACACAGTCATCACCAACAGTCATCACACACGCAATCATCACCCACACAGTCATCACACAGTCATCACCAACAGTCAACACACACGCAATCATCACCCACACAGTCATCACACACGCAGTCATCACCCACACAGTCATCACACACAGTCATCACACACAGTCATCACACACAGTCATCACACACGCAATCATCACCCACACAGTCATCACACACAGTCATCACACACACAATCATCACCCACACAGTCATCACACACGCAATCATCACCAACAGTCATCACACACGCAATCATCACCCACACAGTCATCACCAACAGTCATCACACACAGTCATCACACACAGTCATCACACACGCAATCATCACCCACACAGTCAACACACACGCAATCATCACCCACACAGTCAACACACACGCAATCATCACCCACACAGTCATCACACACAGTCATCACCAACAGTCATCACACACGCAATCATCACCCACACAGTCATCACACACAGTCATCACCAACAGTCATCACACACGCAATCATCACCCACACAGTCATCACACACGCAATCATCACCCACACAGTCAACACACACGCAATCATCACCCACACAGTCATCACACACAGTCATCACCAACAGTCATCACACACGCAATCATCACCCACACAGTCATCACAGACACAATCATCACCCACACAGTCATCACACACGCAATCATCACCCACACAGTCATCACACACAGTCATCACCAACAGTCATCACACACAGTCATCACACACGCAATCATCACACACGCAATCATCACCCACACAGTCATCACCCACACAGTCATCACACACAGTCATCACACACAGTCATCACACACGCAATCATCACCCACACAGTCATCACACACGCAATCACCCACACAGTCATCACACACGCAATCATCACCAACAGTCATCACACACGCAATCATCACCCACACAGTCATCACCAACAGTCATCACACACAGTCATCACACACAGTCATCACACACGCAATCATCACCCACACAGTCAACACACACGCAATCATCACCCACACAGTCATCACACACAGTCATCACCAACAGTCATCACACACGCAATCATCACCCACACAGTCATCACACACAGTCATCACCAACAGTCATCACACACGCAATCATCACCCACACAGTCATCACACACGCAATCATCACCCACACAGTCAACACACACGCAATCATCACCCACACAGTCATCACCAACAGTCATCACACACGCAATCATCACCCACACAGTCATCACAGACACAATCATCACCCACACAGTCATCACCAACAGTCATCACACACGCAATCATCACCCACACAGTCATCACACAGTCATCACCAACAGTCAACACACACGCAATCATCACCCACACAGTCATCACACACGCAGTCATCACCAACAGTCATCACACACAGTCATCACACACAGTCATCACACACAGTCATCACACACGCAATCATCACCCACACAGTCATCACACACAGTCATCACACACACAATCATCACCCACACAGTCATCACACACAGTCATCACCAACAGTCATCACACACGCAATCATCACCCACACAGTCATCACACACAGTCATCACCAACAGTCATCACACACAGTCATCACACACGCAATCATCACCCACACAGTCAACACACACGCAATCATCACCCACACAGTCATCACACACAGTCATCACCCACACAGTCATCACACAGTCATCACCAACAGTCAACACACACGCAATCATCACCCACACAGTCATCACACACGCAATCATCACCCACACAGTCAACACACACGCAATCATCACCCACACAGTCATCACACACGCAATCATCACCCACACAGTCATCACCAACAGTCATCACACACAGTCATCACACACGCAATCATCACCCACACAGTCAACACACACGCAATCATCACCCACACAGTCATCACACACAGTCATCACCAACAGTCAACACACACGCAATCATCACCCACACAGTCATCACACACGCAATCATCACCCACACAGTCATCACACAGTCATCACCAACAGTCATCACACACGCAATCATCACCAACAGTCATCACACACGCAATCATCACCCACACAGTCATCACACAGTCATCACCAACAGTCATCACACACGCAATCATCACCCACACAGTCATCACACACAGTCATCACCAACAGTCATCACACACGCAATCATCACACACACAGTCATCACACACGCAATCATCACCCACACAGTCAACACACACGCAATCATCACCCACACAGTCATCACACACAGTCATCACCAACAGTCATCACACACGCAATCATCACCCACACAGTCATCACCAACAGTCATCACACACAGTCATCACACACACAATCATCACCCACACAATCATCACACACGCAATCATCACCCACACAGTCATCACACACGCAATCATCACCCACACAGTCATCACACATGCAATCATCACCCACACAGTCATCACCCACGCAATCATCACCCACACAGTCATCACCAACAGTCATCACACACAGTCATCACACACGCAATCATCACCCACAGTCATCACACACGCAATCACCCACACAGTCATCACACACGCAATCATCACCCACACAGTCATCACACACGCAATCATCACACACGCAATCATCACCCACACAGTCATCACACACAGTCATCACACACAGTCATCACACACGCAATCATCACCCACACAGTCATCACACACGCAATCATCACCCACACAGTCATCACCAACAGTCATCACACACAGACATCACACACGCAATCATCACCCACACAATCATCACCCACAGTCATCACACACGCAATCATCACCCACACAGTCATCACACACGCAATCATCACCCACACAGTCAACACACACGCAATCACCCACACAGTCATCACACACAGTCATCACCAACAGTCATCACACACGCAATCATCACCCACACAGTCATCACACACGCAATCATCACCCACACAGTCATCACACACAGTCATCACACACGCAATCATCACCCACACAGTCATCACCAACAGTCAACACACACGCAATCATCACCCACACAGTCAACACACACGCAATCATCACCCACACAGTCATCACACATGCAATCATCACCCACACAGTCAACACCAACAGTCATCACACACAGTCATCACACACGCAATCATCACCCACACAGTCAACACACACGCAATCATCACCCACACAGTCATCACACACAGTCATCACCAACAGTCATCACACACGCAATCATCACCCACACAGTCATCACACACGCAATCATCACCCACACAGTCATCACAGACGCAATCATCACCCACACAGTCATCACACACGCAATCATCACCCACACAGTCATCACACACAGTCATCACACACGCAATCATCACCCACATAGTCATCACCAACAGTAAACACACACGCAATCATCACCCACACAGTCAACACACACGCAATCATCACCAGCACAGTCATCACACACGCAATCATCACCCACAGTCATCACACACGCAATCATCACCCACACAGTCAACACACACGCAATCATCACCAGCACAGTCATCACACACGCAATCATCACCCACACAGTCATCACACACGCAATCATCACCCACACAGTCATCACACACGCAATCATCACCAGCACAGTCATCACACATGCAATCATCACCAGCACAGTCATCACACATGCAATCACCAGCACAGTCATCACACACGCAATCACCAGCACAGTCATCACACACGCAATCATCACCCACACAGTCATCACAGACACAATCATCACACACGCAATCACCAGCACAGTCTAATCTGCTTCATCCACCAGGAGGGAAATAAACAGCCAAATCACCACATGACTTTATTACAGTAATTCTATAACATTTGATCAAAAAGAGACTGCACTCTTAATTTTTTATTTTTAATCTCAGATAGATTTTAGTCTCACATTGAACAGTGCAATCTCAGCAGCTCAGACATCTGAATCTAAATTTAGGACTATTATTAATTTTGTATTAATTTTGTGTGTGTGTGTGTGTGTGTGTTTGATTGACTACACTGATCTATTCACACACCGAATGTATCATCAAATCATCCAGCGCCTGCATGCAGCCCAATTTTCCGTCCTGGCAGAAACACGGTAAAGAGGAACCACAGCTGTGTGTACGCTAACAAGACAGGCTAACAGCGCTGATTAGCATGTTTGTGCTGCCCTATTAGCACCAGCCTAAACGTAGATGTGGGTCAGGAGAAGGAATTTTGCATAAAGACCTGCAACACACACACACACACACAAAATCAGCTCAAGACTCAGATATGATATGATGGACACCGTAAACTGAATATGAGTTGAATTAAAATTGAATGTATAGAATTTCTGGAATGTTCACAAAATCAACACCAGGAGAGATGTTGTAATCTGTGCAGCTCCACACACACACACACACACACACGTATCACTTAACTTAATTAATATTCATTACTTCTCTGTCTGATTTAATTATACTCCCTGGCCATGACAGAGCAATCGCACATTTCCTGTCTTCACATCTCGACATGGCTGTGAGCATGTGGCACTAATACATCAAGGACACACTTCAGCTACAGGCAGCGTGCCACGAGAGCAGGTGGTAGACTTCTTATTTCTACAGCGACGCTCTGACACACCCCCTGACGTTGACGTCTGACACGTACCTGGAAAGGAGGAGTTCAAAACCGCATCTGCTTTTCATGTAGGAGGATAGTTAAAGGGACTGAACCCGGAGATCCTGCTCTATAATGACCATCGAAGAGCCCAAGTCTCTAGAGCTGAGCTCAAGGTCAAACGGGTCGATACTAAGGTTATTGGGTTCTGCACATGAAATCTGTAGCAAAGCAAATTATGAAAATGCTAAATCAAATATGTATCTCGGCTGTGCTTCCTGTGTGTGTGTGTGTATGTGTGTAAGACAAACCGTGAGACCATAATCTGAGAAGTTAGAGACTATGCAGTCAAATATATGTGTGAATGTAGTACATCTGTCAATCAAACACTGTGGGCGGGACTTTCACAATTGTGGAGGAAATTGCATAATTGTTTCCTCGTAACAGGTGCTTTCCTCCAACACATGCCTTTAAGTTAAGCATCGAGATGCTGAAACTGACACAGAATTTTCTAGAGTTTTCTAGTCTGGATTCCACTCTTGTAGGAGCTGAGATCCGCTGTGAGATGGACATCACGGGTTAGCTTGCATTAATGCACGGACATGAACAACCCTAGAATCGCATGATCACGTGATGCTGCCCGGTTTTAATACTGCCACTCGGAATCCTTCGATTTCCAAGCTGAATCTACAAACTTGCTCTTGTCTCGTCCCTGCATCCCGGCTTGAGCATGCAGCCATGTTGCCATGGCAACTGCTGCCTTCTATTACATTGGACCCTCCTCTTTCTGCGAAGTGAACAGAATTCGCACCTTCATCATCATCATCATCATCATCATCATCATTAGCATGCTTGCACAACATCACAGAAAGGATGACTTCAAAGTATCACACACACACACACACCAATTATACCTTTATAATGCAGCCCATTTTTTTTCTCTCCCATTGAGTTTAGGTAGAGTTTACATACAGGTTACCATGGAAACCATCTCAGAAATCAGTCTGCAAACACAACAGGGATATTTCAGCAGCTCTCTATTAAAATGTTAAGCAATCATCTGACAGAAATGCATCCGGAGAATGCATTGCATTAACTGGAACTCTCTCTCTCTCTCTCTCTTCGTCACCTGGGCTTTATTTCTCTGCAGGTAATCTCACTTCCTTTTCACTACAGCACAACACGGGTCAGACCTCAATCTCACTCCAGAGCACAAATTCACCCTCTCTTGTGATTTCACTTTAACTCCAGAGCCAGCGGGGACATGTGGAGCTCACCAAGTGTGTGCAGGAGCAAACTATCAGGGCATCACAGCAAATCCAGACCAACAGAGTGAGTCATGAAAAAGCAACAAGCAAGCACCTGTGTGTGAGTGTATGTGTATGTGTGTATCTTGGAATGGAAAAGAAATCTCTCACTGTTTTGACTTAGTGGGAAATTGGAGTGGTCCCCATGAAGAAAAGAGCTGAGTAACAAAGTAACAGAATCCGTCCGTCTATCCGTCTGTTCGTCCGTCCGTCTGTCTATCCATCTATCTGTCCATCGGTCTATCTATCTATCTATCTATCTATCTATCTATCTATCTATCTATCTATCTATCTATCTATCTATCTATCTATCTATCTATCTATCAAAATAAACAAATACAGTATCATCAGGAAAATCATGTACAGTGATTCATACAGTCATGATTCCACAGCCAAGGAAACAAAATTCAACATACAACATATATCTACAAAACAGAAACAACAACACAGAGCCAGGGCCAGAAGGGCTACATAAAGTCCAACGTGTGCAAGCAGTGCAAAGACAGGACAGTGCAGAAACAGGAAGTAAAAAAAAAACCCAACACCAAATAGGAAACAGCGCCGAAAAAACATGTGTAACGAAACAAAATGGAATGAGCAAACTCGAGAAACTGTAAAAACCAGGTATCTAATAACATATATGTTTGCAAACACACACACACTACCAGTCAAAAGTTTGGACACACCTTTTAATTCAATGTTTTTTGTTTAGGGATTTATTTTCTACATTCTAGAACAATACTGGAGATTTCAGAACTATGAAATAACACACATGGACTTAAGTAATCCATATGTAATGACAACAAAAAACAGTCAGTTGTTATTTTAAGACACGAAGGTCAGGTGTTCTGGAATAGTTCTTGCAAGAACAGTATTGTCAAGTGCATTTGCAAAACCCATCAAGCACCATGATGAAACTGGCTCACATGAAGACCATCCCAGTAAAGCAAGACCAAAACTGACCTCTGCTGCAGAGGAGAAGTTCATTTAGAGTTACCAGCCTCAGAAATCACCAATTAACAGCACCTCAGATTAGAGCCGTTATGAAGGCTTTACAGAGCATCAGTAGCAGACATATCTCAATATCAACTGTTCAAACGACATTATTGTGTATTTCGGCGCCTTCGGCATTGTTTTACAATGTAGAAAGAAATAAACATCAGGAAAGACCATGGAATTAGAAGATGTGTCCAAACTTTTGACTGCTAGTGTATACTGTATATCGCAGCATGACAGTATAAGTTGTGCAAAAATGTAGTAGCAGCAATTGAATAGTCTAGTGTATGAATTTCAGAAGGGTGGTATCATCTCACCTGCTAGCCCCACCCCTCTTGTAAGTGTTGAGTGCATGAAATGTCCATCAATTTAAACACTGTGTTGAACAAGTGAATCATCCGAGTGCACTTCTTCTTCTAGTGTGAACTAGTGACCTGAGCCGATCATACCAATGTAGAGCATGCAGAAGAGTTTTATGAATGATACCACAAGACAGTTACTGAGGTGAAGATCAGAGTGTAATCTGTGTGTGTGTGTGTGTAGCATCCTGAATCGGTGAAGAAGCATATTTATTTTTCCCCACAGAGTCAGTGTGGCACTTCATGGACACTGAGAGGACGTTTGTGCTGCTCTTTATGGCTCGTCAAATCTCGGCAGCGCGCTCGTCTGTTTGCGGATAAACAAACCGTCGCCGTGAAGGAACAGAGGAACAGCAGCTGCTGCGTTTCTGCTAACAGCCTGAATGGATATTAACAAGCCTTAATGAATGTGTTTACATCCGTAGAGCACAATAACCTCGAAAGGAAATGAAGTGAATATAGTCTAGTGTGTGTGTGTGTGTGTGTGTCCGAATACCATCAAAACACAGAAATGTGCAATAGAAAAAGAAAATAACTTAAAGGAGAAGTTCACTTCCAGAACAAAACTCTACTCTACTCTCTCTAAAATAATTTCCTCAGCCCCTTGTCATCCAATATGTTCATGTCTTTCTATCTTCAGTCGTAAAGAAATGATGTTTTTTGAGGAAAAACATTTCAGTATTTTTCTCCATATAGTGGACTTCAATGGTGGACGTGAGTTTGACCTTCCAAAATACAGTTTAAATGCAGCTCCAAAGATGTCTAAACCATCCCAGTCCAGGAAGAAGGCTCTTATCTAGACAAACCATCACTCAGTTTCTTAGAAAAGTAAAAAACTGTATACTTTTTAACCACAAAACCTCGTCTAGCACTAGCTCGGGGATGAGTGTCTGCGACGCTACATACTACGTAATGACATCGGAAGGTCACGCGTGATGTAGGCAGAGCTACAGACCTGGTGTTTACAAAGCGAACGTGCAAAGACCAAAGAAGTGCAAATAATTCAAACACTCTTTACTAACAAAAAGGTACATATAACTTTGTCATTCCACACACAACAACTTCAGTGCACTCCTCCACGTTAGTAAACACTGGGTCTGTAGCTCCGCCTACATCACGCATGACCTTCTGACGTGATTATGTAGTACATAGCGTCGCAGATGTGCATCCCAGAGCTAGTGCTATTTGTTTTCCACATTTATGTTCTCAAGCAATGCAAAAACGCACATGAATGAAAAAATAAAATAAAATAAAATAAAAAGTGTAGAGAAAAGAACAACTAGAATTTTAGGAGAAAGTATTGAACTAAGGTAATAAATATATTGTATCTAAACATAAATGTTCATGTGTGCATGTGTGTGTGTTGGTGTTTATAGAAGTACAGCAAATCTCATCATAAATCTCTCTCTCTCTCTCTCTCTCTTATTCAAACACACACACACACACACACACCAAAATGTGATGATTCATTTTTATCACTTGGCTTGAAATTGGATTTTGACAGCACTGTCACTGCTATTGTGTGTTTGTGTGTGTGTGTGTGTGTATGTGTTACCTGAGAATTAAAAGCACTATGGAAACCTAATAAATCCTGCTACTGGTAGATTTTCTCATAATGGGGTGACTGACCTTAGCTTTAGGCTCCTCTGTGCCCATGTAGACTGGATCTAATCTCGCCTAATTTACATTAGCAAAAAAAAGAAAAAAGAAAAAGAAAAAAACATGGTTGGGAATATCGGTTGGGAATATCAGATCCTGCAGCAAATTAAAAAGACTGGAACTGGATTTGGAAAAGCAATGTTTTGAAACAGGAAATTCTTGCAAATAAAATTGACTTCTGTCAGGAAAGATTTCTATTATATTTTTATTTAAAGTTTATATATATATGTATATATAATCATAGTAGTTGTGAAAGTTGTGAAAAACTGTATCTGATATCAGATGACTCACCGTTTCTTTTTTTCACTTCTTTTTTTTAACCCTTTCAGACATGATTTATGGTCCAGTGATAATAAAATAAAAGAATATTATTTTCCTACCTGGAATATTCCAAAAAACAAGTCTCAGTTAAAAAAATATATAAAAACATATAAAATCACATTTTTATTATTGTTTTTAAAATGTCCATTGCAGTGAACGGTGGGTCATTTTATAGGTCTATAAAATAATGCCATAAAAAACAGAATATGGACCAAAACTTGGACCATTAGCTAAAAGTGCTTTGCAAGATTTACCTATCAGATCATAAGAAAAACAGATCATATTTAAAATTTAACCAGATAAGTTATAACCAGATGGTTCACCGTTTACCAGAAGTACCAACCAACCAAATAAACAAACAAACAAGCATGCAAGCAAATAAACAAACAAGGAATTAACCAACCAACCAAATAAACAACCAACCAACAAAGCAAACAAACAAATAAAAAATCAACCAACCAAATAAGCAAGCAAACAACCAACCAAACAAGGAACCAACCAAACAAACAAGGAACCAACCAAACAAACAAGGAACCAACCAAACAAATAAACAACCACCCAAGTAACCAACCAACCAACCAAGGAACCAACCAACCAAACAAACAAACATCCAAACAACCAAGCAAGCAAACAAACAAACAAACAAGAAATCAACCAACCAAATAAGCAAGCAAACAACCAACCAACCAAGGAACCAACCAACTAAATAACCCACCAAACAAACAACCAAGCAACCAATCAAACAAAAAACATACTCAATCACTCCCTCTACTGTTTGTTTCTCTATTCATATTTATTTTGGATGCATTAAGTGCTCAGTGTAAATAACATTGTGAAATTCACTCAGATCTCTAACAGTACCTTAAATTCACTCAGATCTCTAACAGTACCTTAAATTCACTCAGATCTGTGGGTTTCAGACTTCAGGCAGTGACTGACTACAAAAAGAACAAACTCTTGAAAATGACAGGGTTGTGTTAGTTTGTCCAGTTAGTTAGCTGAAAGTCTGCACTTTCAAACTATTTTCATGATTTATTCTTTAATTTCAGCTCTAATGTACTGCTGTAAACGGCTAAAATAACAGCAATCATTATGTTACTATTTATACATACCCTTGCAGAGAGATTTTTTCACATTTTTTATGGAAATACAAATTCAAATAAACAGCTAACAATAAACAAAACAAAACCAAATCATCCGAACCAAGAACCTCGTACACAAGGCTTTAAACACTAATTATAATTTCATGGGGACTTTTATAACCCAGAACGCCGCTCTCACTCCTTCACACTGCTGGAATTAATTACCCCTTTTGTTTATTCCTGGGTAATTAACAGCCCCATTGAGGTGCATGAGGCCTTTTCATCTGTAACAATAGAACAATGAATCCAGCCACAGATAGCATGCAGAATGAAGACAAAGAAATACCTTATTATTATTATTATTATTATTATTATTATTATTATCATCATCATTATTATTATTATTTAGTGGGTGTATGTGGCATTTCATATTAAATTACTTACACACCCACACACCGATCTGTCCCTTAATAAGACTCAGTGAAGCGTTCACTGCAGCCACTGTAGCGCATCGATCTGATTTGGATCTATGATGCTGAGTGTTCCTTACGTAAAGCAGTGCTATTGTTCAACCACTCACACACACACACACAAACACAGACAAACACAATTACTCTCACACTCATTCTTATACTCACTCACACACACACACACACAGTGTTCAGACATGAAAAAGCAACAAACAATTTCTATAATGAAATTTAAGTTCAAGGCTCAGCAGTGAACTCGCTATATTTTGCTCCTCACTCTAATTTAGACTCAATCTCAAATCATTTTCTCAGCCTACAGTGAACTCTCTCTCTCTCTCACTCAAACATCAGAGATGTTAAAACAAATCAGCCTAAAAAATAATAATCACTGTATTTTCATTTCATCATCGTTTAAACCGACAGGAGCTTGAAACTGGAAACCTGTGTTTATTCAGCGCTGCTGAGTTCAGAGAGAGAGAGAGAGGTTAGAGAGAGAGGTTAGAGAGAGAGAGAGGTTAGAGAGAGAGAGAGAGGTTAAAGAGAGTGAGAGAGAGAGAACTGGAAGTTCTCAGTTTATTATCCAATATTAACTACAAAAAAAACCAAAACAAACTGAAGATCCTGTAGAAATATTCAGAAGCTAAAAGGTAAGCTTGAGATCTTCTCCACCAAGGACTAGATGAACTCCATCAGCCAATCACGTGTCAGCATCAGAATGGGGGGAAAAGTGGGATCTCAGTGGGATCTGGCATGGATGTTAGTGCCAGATGGGCTGGTCTGAATATTTCAGAAACTGCTGATCTGCTTGGATTTTCAGCACAACGCAGTGTCCCGGGTTTCTGTGGGCGATATGAGAGAGAGAGGTCAGAGAGAGAGAGATAGGTCAGAAAGAGAGAGATCAGAGAGAGAGAGAGAGGGAGGTCAGAGGGGGAGAGGTCAAAGAGAAAGAGAGAGAGACAGAGAGAGAGAGAGAGAGAGAGAGAGAGAGAGAGAGAGGTACAGGACTGTGAAATGCAGGACCTCCAGACTAAGGGACCCACAGCCAGTAGGCTTTTATACAGGTGGCCAGAGAACACAGTCTAGTTCTAGTTCTATAGTCTATCTATCTATCTATCTATCTATCTATCTATCTATCTATCTATCTATCTATCTATCTATCTATCTATCTATCTATCTATCTATCTATCTATCTATCTATCTATCTATCTCATAGATCAGCTCAACTAAACTACTGCTCCTTCTCATATCGCACATTTGTTAATATTACTGCTGCTATTATAGCAAGTAGCTCCATCTCACTGCACATTGTTAATGTTACTGCCACTTCTATTATTATCCACAGTTGCATTGAATTTGCACGTTAGTGCTGCTATTACCATCCACAGCTGTATTCCATTTTTGCACATATTACAGTAATATTGTTTTGCACACAAGTAATTATATTGCACTTACACATACAGATAACAGTCTATATTTCTATATTTACATAGTCTATAGCTCTAATTCTGCTGCGTAGTTTTATTTGTTATTATGTTCGTGTCTGTATTTATATGTGTGTGTGTTTTATTTTTATTTTACTTTTTTACATAGTTTTTGTACTTAGGTCCCCTGATGGTCCAGCGTTCCCACTGGCATGGCGTGAACCCACTGACCGGGTTCGATTCCTGTGCAGGGCGCCAACCTAGCCACTGAAGAGTTAACTCTCAGTGCCGGTCCCAAGCCCAGATAAAAATGGTAGGGTTGTGACATCACAGGTAAAACCTGTGCCGAATCATGCAGATCAAATGATCCGCTACAAAACAGCGGACCTTGCCATTGTGTGGGACAAGCGCTAGGATGATTTAAAAAAAAAAAAATCACAGTTTTTGTACTTGTCTGCCATTCACTGTGGCCAATTTCATTGTGTTTCCTCACTGAGCACATGACAATAAACACTTTGAATCTTCAATCTAGTTTGAGTCACGTCCACAGAAAAAGTTCAATTCAAGTGACATGTTATTTTCATTTTATCACCGTATTTTTCTGCTTTTATTTGTTTTTACAACATTTCACTGTACCTTCTACTGTGCGACTAATGAAATCTGCATTCGCAATATTTCCATATAAAGTCCAGGGAGTTCGTTCTAAGTACGTTCTAACTACACCTTCATCTGCCCCAGAGTGACCCCATCTGCCCCAGACCCTGCTCACGAATACACAGAACTCACCAGGAAGGAAGGAAGAAAGGAAGGAAGGAACGAACGAATGAAGGGAGGAAAGAAGGAAGGAAGGAAGGAAGGAAGGAACGAAGGGAGGGATGTAGGAAGGAAGGAAGGAAGGAAGGAAAATGTATAAATACTTCCTCTGCTTTCTGTAGTTTTCGGATGTTCTGCACATTCTGTTCGTTATTCCTGGTGTTGGTTTTTAAATTGCTGTAAAATACCTTCATCCACGACAAGTGTGACATAGATTACTTAAAATAACATAAAGAAATGTAGGTTGTGCTAAATGACTTAACCCACATTTCTCTTTCTGTTGGCCGCAAGGCAAATCCCAGCTTTATAATAATGCACTCGTTCTGATAGTTTATTCTATACTAACTCACTCCAAGCCACTTGTAGGGCAGAGACGCTCACACCATTTAATCCAAGCAAACTATTTTTAATAAAGTGTGTTAAAACAATTAAACTGTTTAATCGTCGCTATGGTGATGCTGTCTTTAACTATTAATATTTATTTAGCTTCAATGAATGGATTTGGTGATCCATCTAGTTGTGAGAGAGAGAAAGAGAAAGAGAGAAAAGTGAGAAAGAAGGGAAAAAGGAGTGAGAGAGAGAAATAATTAGAGGAAGGGAGGGAGGAAGGAAGGAAGGAAGGAATGATTGTTTTTCACTTCTTACATAGGAATCATTTTTAATTTGATTTTGTAGAAATAATGTACATGTCCTTTTCTTTCAGGAAAAAAATAATAGTGTGCACACAGAAAAATATTCATTTTGAAAAGATTTACTTTTTTGAAAAACCAACAATAATAAGAAAGTAAGTGAAGCGTATGTGATAAAAAAAAAATTACACCTTGTCCTTTTCTTTCAGAAAAAAAAGAAACCTTGTAAAAGTGCACAATGCTCTCATGCTCACAGGGAAATTTGCCATTTTTATTTTCTTTCAAAGACTTTTATTTTCTGGGGGGAAAAAAACTAAAAAGTACTAAAAAAAATATAAAAAATAATAAAATCTTTTAAAATAAAATAAAAACAGAAAAATTGTTGCTTTCACAAGAAATCAATTAGTAATCAATGTGATGGTGAACAGAAATGGTGGGGAAAATAATCATGATCTTTTTCATGATTTTTTTTATTTATTTCATGTGTATATTTTGTATTTCCTCCTCAGACTCTCTGTCTGTTTATTGCTTGTCATTTTAACAGAATGCTTCAGTACCAAAACCCAAGCACTGAAGATTTACAGCTAATGAACGGAGCCATTAAAGCGATTCTGATTAAAGGGCCAACATTTGATTATTAAATAGATGCTAATTGATTTCAGTCAAAATGCATTGTAAAAGCGTTTTATTGACCCGAACATCCTCCTGTGTGCATCAGCAGATGGAACAGCACTCACACGTTTATTAAATCACGTCACACAGAAAGCAGTCAAGGGAGGAAGGAAGGGATTAAAGGAGAAAAGAAGGGATTAAGGAAGGAAGGAAAGAAGGAAGGAAGGAAGGAAGGAAGGAAGAAAGGAATCTTTTTCATGATTTTCATGATACAGTCTCTTTCTCTGCTGCTGTATGCGGTTTTTTTTTTTTGACTACAGCACATTTTACTCCGCTTACAGTCTTTGCATTTTAGACCACAAATATTTCCAGACTAAAACCTGCTCCTATTTAATTCTTTCTCTCTGTTTCACGTTAGCATTTTGTGTAGAACTTTCACGTGAGCTCCTACCTGTGTCTGTGTTGTCACATGGTTTAGAAGTATTTTTACAGAAGTGGTTTAAAAGGGTTTTTGGTTAAAATGCGCTTGTATCTTCAGGAATGTTTGCTTCATTTGCCAAACACTGACCACAGACTGGACATAATGACAGGCTGCAGGAGCCGATCTTTTGCGAGGTGTGACATTACGCTGCAATAAAACGAGATACGGTTAAATCTGTTGATGTTAAATAATTCGGGAGAGTCTAGTAAATTCTCCTGGCTGGAAGCGAGGCCGTGGAAGTAGGTGGCTCTGAGCCTGAGCTTTTCTTCAGTGAACAAAGTGTCTCAGCGAGGACACCCAAGCCCAGGTGGACATCTATCTCTGGACATGTATCAGAGTGACAAGACCATCTGTTCTGCTATCAAGACAAGCGAGGCTTCACTTGAACGATGTCTTTATTCCTCTCCTGCTGCTTTGCAGAAACTGAGAGCGTCGAGCTGATATTTAAAGTAAAGAGTAAGCACTTTACCAGCTGCTTATGTAAAAAAAAAAATTAAGGTTTAAACAACATCTGGATAAAAGATCAGATGTGTTCATAGTTTGTTAGATTTTCTTCATTTCTGGTACTTAAAACAATCCTGTAGCTACAATTAATACCAGAGTAATATAGATATTAATTACATAATGTTTAAACTCTTATAGAAACATCATCATTATTCTGTTCTCTTCTCTGCAGGTGTATACACACACACTCTACAGTATGTCCCTGGTGTGATCCAGTGCAACTCTGAGCTGGACACGGCATTTCACTGAAGATGAAGCTCCTGTTAATGAAGTTCTGCTCTTCCTGAAGTATGAGGTATATTGTGATATGACCCAACATCAGGACCATCTGAGGTCTGGGTATACAAACACACAAGCACAGACACACACAGTCTCACACACACAAAGAAACAAACAAACATACACATACACACAAATACATGACACACAGGTGCAAACACAGACACACATACACGCACACACATACCGCTCTCTGCAAACATACACTTTCAACAATGTCACCATTACAACTACTACACAACTACTAATAATCAGAGTTTAACAAATAACCAATTAACCATTTAACAAACTAGTGGTGTAAATGGATGGATGGATGGATGGATGGATGGGTGGATGGATGGATGGATGGATGGATGGATGGATGGATGGATGGATGGATGGATGGGTGGATGGATGGATGGACGGACGGACGGACGGACGGACGGACGGACAGACAGACAGACAGACAGATAGATAGATAGATAGATAGATATAGGCAGGATGGTAATCACACATTGATGTAGTAACAGTATCATTAGATGGATTATTGCTGTGTTCTCTGGCATTAAGCACAACACCTCTAACATTTGAAGGATGTTTAACTCCAGATGTTACCCCAAAAAAAACGCACCTCAGGTGTTAGTTTTAACTTTATGAGTAAGAGAAATGGTCGAAAGCCACAGAGGTTTAATGCTGCCTTTCTGAAACAGAAACCCTTGAGACTGAAGACTTTAGTAAGCATAGGATCCACATTTAACCTTCAGCGTCCTTCATAATTCTGCTCTGCTTCTGCTCACACCACACAATTAATGCTTTCTTCTCTTGAGCAAATGACATTCAGAGCAGAACAAAAGCTAGCATGGACTGTAGGAGACGCCGCGCAGAACTCGCCAGAAAAGAAGCTTTTGTTCTGCTCTGAATGTCATTTGCTCATTCTGCTGATTCTATTGTGTTAGTGGCAGACAGAGCAGGACACACACACACACACACACACACACACGTCTCACGCAACTACTGTATCAGCGTCGGAACCAGACCCCCAGTAACCAAATCAGCGCAAAACCAGTTAGCTGACTGTTCAGTGCAGGAAGTGAGCATCAGAGAGATGGGGTACAGCTTCTGCTCTCCACTGAGGGAGCTTTAATCTAGTGTTTTAGCAGCATGATGGAGGAGGCTACAGGAGCAATCATCTCACACACACACACACACACACGGTTCATTAAATAAACACAACTACACTATTACACCTAGACACTAACTTCAGCCATTCTACAACAAAAAAACTGAACTGGTATTACATACAGAAAAAATAGTTACAACGGATCAGGATCAGGATTAGAATTAAGATCAGGATAAGGATCAGGATTATGATTAAGATCAGGATTAGGTTTAGGATCAGGATTAGGATCAGGATTAGGATCAGGATTATAATCAGGATCATGATCAAGATTAGGAACAGGATTGGGATCAGGATCATGATCAAGATTAGGGTCAGGATTAGGATCAGGATTATGATAAGGATTAGGAACCTGGATTATGAACAGGATTAGGATCAAGATCAGGATCTCAACTGGATTAATATCAACAACACACAAAAGAAACCTCCCGGATTCTGTAAACGCTTATTTGCAACCTCCCCTCATATGTACCAAAATGGAAACTTTATTAAGAATCTTCTTTGTCACAGGTAAAAAAAACTCTCAAGTGGAAAATTGAATAGAAGACTTTATATGTGTGCCAAAAGTTTAGGCACCCCTACCCAAACAAGGACGGAGACACAAACTTTTTTTAGCTAGTTACTTTAGTCATGTGTGCGAATGCTTATTGTACTCTTTTTCCTCTTCTTCGATTAATTTTTACAGATCTGCGTGGATCATTTGGTCCACATATTTTAATTTGGTACAGGTTTTACTTCCTGATGCCAACCTCCCATTTTATCCGGGCTTGGAACCAGCACTGAGAGGAATCGAACCCGGGCCACGGCAATGAGAGCATGGGATCCTGATGCTGGACCACCAGGAGGCCTTGTTAAACCTCCTCTTGATACGTGACATAAATATTTATTACAAATCACTTGTCTGGTGTTTCTTGTGGAAATTGTGAGACGCCTCCACAACACTTTCACTGCAGCTCAGATCAGTCCAGGAGAATGAAGGAACTGGAGTGCTTCGTCTCTTTTAAATTGTTATAATTAAATTTAGAGTTAGATAGTGAAGTAAAAGTGTTAGATATGATTGTTTTTTTCTCTCTGCCATTTTAGCTTTACTCTCTTATCTACAATCAGCATGTAGCAGTCAGAATAGCTGACAAAAGATCTCAGAGACAGATAGCTGCGGGATATCCAACACTTTCTGCATCCTCCTGCACTCTGAAGGATCAGCGTTATTCTGTTCTTTTTTACTGCTGGAAATTAAGCTGTTTTTTGTTTAAACTTGATCTAGACTATAAAATGTTCAGCTTGTTCAGAGGAAAAATTAAAATTAAACACTTTTACACCAGGCCTTAGCTCTATAACACCAATATAAAACACAGTCGGTGCTGATGTTGGTGGTGGTTGTATGTTAGGGGGTTGTTGCTGCTGTGGTGGTGTTAGGGCAGTGTTGTTGCTGGTGGTGTTTGTGCTGATGGTGTTGTGGTTCTTGGTGGTGGTGTTAGTGCTGCTGTTGGTGGTGGTAGTGATATGTTGTGGTGGTGTTAGTGTTGTTGTTGGTGGTGTATGTGTTGAAGGTGTTGTTGTTGGTGGTGGTGTTAGTGTTATTGTTGCTGCTGGTCTGGTTAGTGCTGCTATTGTTGCTGGTGGTGGTGTTAGTGTTGTTGCTGGTTGCATTAGTGCTGCTATTGCTGGTGGTGGTGTTAGTGTTGTTGCTGGTTGCGACAGTGCTGCTATTGCTGCTGGTGGTGGTGTTAGTGATGCTGTTGTTGGTGATGTGCTGTGACGGTGGTGGTGTTAGTGCTGATGTTGCTGTTATTGTTGTGTTGTGATGGTTATATGTTTTTGCTAGTGGTGGTGTTAGTGTTGTTGTGTTGTGGTGGTTATATGTTGTTGCTGGTGGTGTTAGTGTTGATGGCATTGTTTTTTGTTGCCGTGAGTGTTTGTGTAGCTGCTATTGTTGTTGGTGTATTGTGGTGGCTGTATGTGGTATTAATGTTGTTAGTGATGTGATGTTGGTGGTATTAGTGTTGGTAGTGATGTGATGTTGGTGGTGGTATTAGTGTTGTTAGTGATGTGATGTTGGTGGTATTAGTGTTGGTAGTGATGTGATGTTGGTGGTGGTATTAGTGTTGTTAGTGATGTGATGTTGGTGGTATTAGTGTTGTTAGTGATGTGATGGTGGTGGTGGTATTAGTGTTGTTAGTGATGTGATGTTGTTGGTGGTATTAGTGTTGTTAGTGATGTGATGTTGGTGGTATTAGTGTTGTTAGTGATGTGATGCTGGTGGTATTAGTGTTGTTAGTGATGTGATGGTGGTATTAGTGTTGTTAGTGATGTGATGGTGGTATTAGTGTTGTTAGTGATGTGATGTTGGTGGCATTACAGTTGTTAGTGATGTGATGTTGGTGGTATTAGTGTTGTTAGTGATGTGATGGTGGTGGTATTAGTGTTGTTAGTGATGTGATGTTGGTGGTATTAGTGTTGTTAGTGATGTGATGTTGGTGGTGGTATTAGTGTTGTTAGTGATGTGATGGTGGTATTAGTGTTGTTAGTGATGTGATGGTGGTATTAGTTTTGTTAGTGATGTGATGTTGGTGGCATTACAGTTGTTAGTGATGTGATGTTGGTGGTATTACAGTTGTTAGTGATGTGATGTTGGTATTAGTGTTGTTAGTGATGTGATGTTGGTGGTATTAGTGTTGTTAGTGATGTGATGTTGGTGGTATTAGTGTTGTTAGTGATGTGATGTTGGTGGCATTACAGTTGTTAGTGATGTGATGTTGGTGGTATTACAGTTGTTAGTGATGTGATGTTGGTGGTGGTATTAGTGTTGTTAGTGATGTGATGTTGGTGGTATTACAGTTGTTAGTGATGTGATGTTGGTGGTATTAGTGTTGTTAGTGATGTGATGTTGGTGGTATTAGTGTTGTTAGTGATGTGATGTTGGTGGCATTACAGTTGTTAGTGATGTGATGTTGGTGGTATTACAGTTGTTAGTGATGTGATGTTGGTGGTGGTATTAGTGTTGTTAGTGATGTGATGTTGGTGGTATTAGTGTTGTTAGTGATGTGATGTTGGTGGTATTAGTGTTGTTAGTGATGTGATGTTGGTGGTATTAGTGTTGTTAGTGATGTGATGTTGGTGGTATTAGTGTTGTTAGTGATGTGATGTTGGTGGTATTAGTGTTGTTAGTGATGTGATGGTGGTGGCATTAGTGTTGTTAGTGATGTGATGTTGGTGGTGGTATTAGTGTTGTTAGTGATGTGATGGTGGTGGTATTAGTGTTGTTAGTGATGTGATGTTGGTGGTATTAGTGTTGTTAGTGATGTGATGTTGGTGGTATTAGTGTTGTTAGTGATGTGATGTTGGTGGTATTAGTGTTGTTAGTGATGTGATGGTGGTATTAGTGTTGTTAGTGATGTGATGGTGGTGGCATTAGTGTTGTTAGTGATGTGATGTTGGTGGTGGTATTAGTGTTGTTAGTGATGTGATGTTGGTGGTATTAGTGTTGTTAGTGATGTGATGTTGGTGGTATTAGTGTTGTTAGTGATGTGATGGTGGTATTAGTGTTGTTAGTGATGTGATGGTGGTGGTATTACAGTTGTTAGTGATGTGATGGTGGTATTAGTGTTGTTAGTGATGTGATGTTGTTGGTGGTATTAGTGTTGTTAGTGATGTGATGTTGGTGGTATTAGTGTTGTTAGTGATGTGATGTTGGTGGTGGTATTAGTGTTGTTAGTGATGTGATGTTGGTGGTATTAGTGTTGTTAGTGATGTGATGTTGTTGGTGGTATTAGTGTTGTTAGTGATGTGATGTTGGTGGTATTACAGTTGTTAGTGATGTGATGGTGGTGGTATTAGTGTTGGTAGTGATGTGATGTTGGTGGTGGTATTAGTGTTGTTAGTGATGTGATGGTGGTATTAGTGTTGTTAGTGATGTGATGGTGGTGGTATTAGTGTTGGTAGTGATGTGATGTTGGTGGTGGTATTAGTGTTGTTAGTGATGTGATGGTGGTGGTATTAGTGTTGTTAGTGATGTGATGGTGGTGGCATTAGTGTTGTTAGTGATGTGATGTTGGTGGTATTACAGTTGGTGGTGATGTGATGTTGGTATTACAGTTGTTAGTGATGTGATGTTGGTGGTATTAATGTTGTTAGTGATGTGATGTTGGTGGTATTAGTGTTGGTAGTGATGTGATGTTGGTGGTGGTATTAGTGTTGTTAGTGATGTGATGTTGGTGGTATTAGTGTTGGTAGTGATGTGATGTTGGTGGTATTAGTGTTGGTAGTGATGTGATGTTGGTGGTGGTATTAGTGTTGTTAGTGATGTGATGGTGGTGGTATTAGTGTTGTTAGTGATGTGATGTTGGTGGTATTAGTGTTGGTAGTGATGTGATGTTGGTGGTGGTATTAGTGTTGGTAGTGATGTGATGTTGGTGGTATTAGTGTTGTTAGTGATGTGATGTTGGTGGTGGTATTAGTGTTGTTAGTGATGTGATGTTGGTGGTATTAGTGTTGTTAGTGATGTGATGTTGGTGGTATTAGTGTTGGTAGTGATGTGATGTTGGTGGTGGTATTAGTGTTGTTAGTGATGTGATGTTGGTGGTATTAGTGTTGTTAGTGATGTGATGTTGATGGTATTAGTGTTGGTAGTGATGTGATGTTGGTGGTGGTATTAGTGTTGTTAGTGATGTGATGTTGGTGGTATTAGTGTTGTTAGTGATGTGATGGTGGTGGTATTAGTGTTGTTAGTGATGTGATGTTGGTGGTATTAGTGTTGGTAGTGATGTGATGTTGGTGGTGGTATTAGTGTTGTTAGTGATGTGATGTTGGTGGTATTAGTGTTGTTAGTGATGTGATGTTGGTGGTATTAGTGTTGTTAGTGATGTGATGTTGGTGGTGGTATTAGTGTTGGTAGTGATGTGATGTTGGTGGTATTAGTGTTGTTAGTGATGTGATGTTGGTGGTGGTATTAGTGTTGTTAGTGATGTGATGTTGGTGGTATTAGTGTTGTTAGTGATGTGATGTTGGTGGTGGTATTAGTGTTGTTAGTGATGTGATGTTGGTGGTATTAGTGTTGTTAGTGATGTGATGTTGGTGGTATTAGTGTTGGTAGTGATGTGATGTTGGTGGTGGTATTAGTGTTGTTAGTGATGTGATGTTGGTGGTATTAGTGTTGGTAGTGATGTGATGTTGGTGGTGGTATTAGTGTTGTTAGTGATGTGATGTTGGTGGTATTAGTGTTGGTAGTGATGTGATGTTGGTGGTATTAGTGTTGGTAGTGATGTGATGTTGGTGGTGGTATTAGTGTTGTTAGTGATGTGATGTTGGTGGTATTAGTGTTGGTAGTGATGTGATGTTGGTGGTATTAGTGTTGGTAGTGATGTGATGTTGGTGGTGGTATTAGTGTTGTTAGTGATGTGATGGTGGTATTAGTGTTGTTAGTGATGTGATGTTGGTGGTGGTATTAGTGTTGTTAGTGATGTGATGGTGGTGGCATTAGTGTTGTTAGTGATGTGATGGTGGTATTAGTGTTAGTGATGTGATGTTGGTGGTATTAGTGTTGTTAGTGATGTGATGTTGGTGGTATTAGTGTTGGTAGTGATGTGATGTTGGTGGTATTAGTGTTGGTAGTGATGTGATGTTGGTGGTGGTATTAGTGTTGTTAGTGATGTGATGTTGGTGGTATTAGTGTTGTTAGTGATGTGATGTTGGTGGTGGTATTAGTGTTGTTAGTGATGTGATGGTGGTGGCATTAGTGTTGTTAGTGATGTGATGGTGGTATTAGTGTTGTTAGTGATGTGATGTTGGTGGTATTAGTGTTGTTAGTGATGTGATGTTGGTGGTGGTATTAGTGTTGTTAGTGATGTGATTGTGGTGGCATTAGTGTTGTTAGTGATGTGATGTTGTTGGTATTAATGTTGTTAGTGATGTGATGTTGGTGGTATTAGTGTTGTTAGTGATGTGATGTTGGTGGTATTAATGTTGTTAGTGATGTGATGTTGGTGGTGGTATTAGTGTTGTTAGTGATGTGATGGTGGTGGTATTAGTGTTGTTAGTGATGTGATGGTGGTGGCATTAGTGTTGTTAGTGATGTGATGTTGGTGGTATTAGTGTTGTTAGTGATGTGATGTTGGTGGTATTAGTGTTGTTAGTGATGTGATGTTGGTGGTGGTATTAGTGTTGTTAGTGATGTGATGTTGGTGGTATTAGTGTTGTTAGTGATGTGATGTTGCTGGTGGTGTTGGTGTTGATGGGGTTTTTTTGTTGCTGTGAGTATTAGTGTAGCTGCCATTGTTGTTGGTGTATTGTGGTGGTTATATGTTGTTGCTGGTGTTAGTGTTCTTGTTTTTGGTGGTGGTAGTGTTATCATAGTTGATGGTGATACTGTATAAAAATACTTTTCATATTATTTTTTCAGTAAACATTTGTTTTGAGAAGTTAATTCCAAAAAAAGCTTCATGCATATTTCACAAGTGTCTCTCATCCACCCCTGCACCATCATCAACAGAATAACCAGCGGGTATGAAAGTGTGACGGTCATGTTTGAGTACACACACACACACACTTAGCAGCTGCTTTAAAAACACCTGTGCATGCAAGTAGGCAGGTTAAGAGCAAACAAGAGAAATTCGGAGAAGAAACGATATGGAGTGAGGAGTTTTAAAATTCTGAAGCTGAGCTCAGACACACAGCTGTGTGTTAATAAAACATCTTTCCTGCTAATTACCAAGAACATCAAATGTCACAGATCTTCTGTAGCTCAAGATCAAAACCACAGCAAAGTATTTTATTTTCTAAATGAGTTGATTACAGAGTGTACAACAGTAGCATCATCATCATCATCACTCCTACTTCCTCTCATCTGGAAAGAGGTACCGGAGCATTCGGGCCCTCACAACCAGACTGTGTAACAGTTTCTTTCCTCAAGCCATCAGGCTCCTCAACATCCACACACATACACACACACGCACTCTCACTCAGGACTGAACTGCATATCAACTCTCTGTCTCTCTCACACACAGATACACACATACTCTCTCTTGACTGTGTGGACGCACACACACACACACACATAATTTATATTGTTCATTACTTATTGCACTACCTCTACCTGTCATCCACTGCTATAGTTATATTTATGTTTATTTCTATTTGCACTACCTCAACCGCTGCTGTGTATTTTTGCACAATATTTTTGCACAATACTTTTCTTACATCATTTCACTTTATCTTATTTTATTTCACTTACATTCCATTACACATGTTCTTTTTTTTCTTTTCGGCGCTAAGTGTCCTGTGTTCTTTTTGTGTTGTCTTTCTTGTATTTATTGTCTTTTGCACTGTCTTGTCTATGCTCTGTTTGTACCCAGCTGCACACTGTGCACTTTATGTGGCTAAGACAAACTTCTGTCCTAGCTCTGTGGTGTTTTTTTGTGTTGAACTCTTTGTTGTTGTATGTTTATGTAGCACCAGGTCCTGGAGAAACGTTGTTTCATTTCACTATGTACTGCGTCAGCTATATGTGGTTGAAATGACAATAAAGCTTCTTGAATCATGAAATCCTGAATTAGTATTGTGCTTGCAAGCTGAGTACAGTATCATAATTGTAGATGGTTCTTAGATACTCAGAATTCCTCATCTATGAATAAAAAAAATATTTTGTATTAGTAAGTTAATAAACACAATGAATTGATGCAATGAATTTAAGGCTCTTTCAAAGTTTCTCAATGGGTTCCTGGAAATAGAAGGCTACTGAAAACATTATTTATTATGCAGAGATGCTGATCTTCTGCCAGAGAGATATATAAATTTAAAATGGCATTACATGTGGTTTGGTTAACAGTCTGTTGTTGTTGTCTGATGTTGGGGTTGGTATTGGTGCTGTTATTGGTGGTGGTGATACTGGTGTTGGTATTGGTGATGTTATTGGTAATGGTGGTGATGCTGCTGATGGTATTTTGCTGATGGTGATGCTGGTGTAATTGATTGTGATGGTGCCAATGTTGGTATTGTTAGTAATGGTCATGGCAGTGGTGTTGTTGGTGATGCTGGTGTTAGTATTGTTGTTGGTGGTGTTGGTGTTGTTGGTATTGTAATTGATAGTGATGGCAGTGGTGTTGTTGTTGATGATGGTGTTGATACTGGTATTGTTCATGGTGGTGATAGTTGTAATGGTGTTGGTATTGTTGATAGAGGTGGTGTTGGTAGTAATGGTGTTGGTTTTAGTATAGATGATGGTGGTGTTGGTAGTGTTAATTTTGGTGGTGACGGTGTTTGTCTTGTTGTTGATGGTGGTGTTAGAATTGTTGGTGGTGGTGTTAGTATTGTTGATGGTGGTGTTAGTATTGTTGGTGGTGGTGTTAGTATTGTTGATGGTGGTGGTGACGGTGTTGGTATTGTTGATGGTGATCTTTGTAGTGATGGTGTTAGTATTGTTGATGGTGGTGATAGTGATGGTGGTGGTGACGGTGTTGGTGGTGGTGCTGTTGATCAAAACAAATTTACTATCCTTTATTGCTGAATGGTGAAAAACTAAATAAACACAAAATCCTCTTCTCCTCAGGTCCCTGACTGATGATTGGCACTAGGCCCTGTACTGTAAATGACTGATACAAAAGTGGGGCAGCGCCGGGGAACAAAAGCTTGTTCCGCCCCTTAATTAGATTGCAAGCACGTGCATCCTGCCTCACTAATAACCCGACTAAAATAGCAGTTATTTCAGCTGCTCCTGACTCTGTGTGTAATCAGGTTACGTTAGCACAGAGCTGCATCTAAGGAAACTGGAATACACATCATGTGTCACAGCTGTACTGTAACATTTCCAACACTGATCCTTATGCCTATTGTTCTCACAGCGGTGATTTTTTTTTTTCATGACAGATTACTAGCATTAAGGCTGTGATGTTCAGGTAAACAACTTCATTTAGAGATTTCAGGAATCGAAAGCCCTAGAATAAATGACAGTGGGATGTGTTTGCCTTCAAATGGTTTTTCAAATAAAATCTGTCCTGTGATCATATTGGCATCTTCGAAATGCTTTCGCTCTAGAGCTCCAGTGGGAATTGATACAAAACGCTTTCAATTTTCAATTCAGTTTATTTGTGTAGCGCTTTTAACAATGGATGTTGCCTCGAAGCAGCTTTGCCGAAGTATAGAAACACAGAATAAAAACGATAAAATTTAAAATTAAGTTACTATTTATCCCTAATATTTATTTTTAATGAGCAAGCCTGTGGTTACGGTGGTGAGGAAAAACTACCTGTAATGATATGAGGAAGAAACCTTGAGAAGAACCAGGCTCAGAAGGGAACCTCACACTCATTTGGGTGACACTGAACAGTAAATAATGTAAATGTAGATAATGTCCTTTCTACAACAGTTTATAGTCACGAGGAATTGTGCAGCCAAGAGCTCCTGAGGAACTAATAGGTCAGAAAAGACCAGGAATTAATGAATAAACTCACCACAAGTCCATAAGAACTCCATACAAGAAAGATGTATATACACACACACACACACACACACAGACAGACTTCACTGTCCAGATAATCATGCACTTGATCTCTTTTTCTTCATAAAAATGTTTTCAAATGTTACACCACTGCTAAAAAAAAAGTACTATTTCTACGGTCAATCTTGAAGAAAAATGATAGACTGAAATTATCATCAATCCCCCAGGGTCTCAGTAAAAGAACAGAAATCTAACAATCTGAATTTAAAGCATAATGAAGGATGGACAGATGCTGGGCTCAGCAGACCGGAACCGATATGAGCTCCATACTTACTACCCCGCTGTTAGCAAAAGCCTTCAGTACGTCAGACTTACCTAAAGGAGAGAGGGAAAAAGAAAAACAAATCAGATACAACTTTGGTTAAATGCAATAAGAACACCTGTGCATCTGCTTTGGCATGCAATTATCTAATCAGACAATGCATAAAATCACACAGATGCAGTTCAAGAACTTTACATCGAAGGTCAGTGGGAGAAAAATGCCATCTCTGGGCTGGTTCGAGTCTTTGCTCAGTAACTGCTAATCTCCTGAGATTTGGAAACCCTCACTGATGATAGAGATCAGAGGATAATAGCCAGATCTTTTCTGACAGGAAATCTAAAACAACTCAAACCATCCACGTTGAGCATCGCAGAATGCACAACTTGACGAAATGATAATCATGGACCATAAGCAGTATAGCAGTTACATCTTAAAATAAAGACACAAAACAGCTCCACACACACTGGAAAAGAAATTTCGACACTAACGCTGAGATTGCCAGCCACGAGATGGAGACGTTTCTGCCATACAATCTGCTAGAACGTCTTCAGCAGCTTGCTTTGCCAAACTGAAGATCAGGAGATCAACCAAGCACTTATATAGCTGCCAGTGCTGCTGCACATGCATTATGCTGTGTGATAATGTCTGTGGTGCTGATATAGAGCCTGAAAATGTACCACAGAGGAGCTGCTGAGGCTGGACAGAGCTGGAGGTTCCACAGTGTTCTTAAGCTCTCTGATCAATAATGGATATTTTACGCTTCTTTGATTTGAAGTGAATGTCTCATGGGATTTCAGTTGTGCATGGAAGGTAAACCTTTAAATATTATTACACACTTAGCACAGGGTGAAAGAGCACAGAGATCCTCGATCTTTTGATTGGATTTCCATTGACAAAGCTTTTCGAAAAGGATTTTCAAATGCTGATACTTATAGCTGAAAAGAATCTATCGAGACACTAATGGACATGGAAGTCACTGCTGTGCACTAAAATGCATGTTATGAACTGAATTTGAACACAATTCGACACAAACAGTGAAATTTCTGGCATTTGGCAGTCGCCCTTATCCAGAGTGATTTACAATTTATCAAATTTTTTTATACAACTGAGCAATTGAGGGTTAAGGGCCTTGCTCAGGGGCCTAGCAGTGGCAGTTTGGTGGATTTCGGATTTGGTGGATTTCACAACCTTCCTATCAGTAATCAAACACCTTAATCACTAAGCTACCACATCCCTGATTTTTTGATTTCTTGAGTCTGTCTGCATGATGAAAGATGCTATTCTGGGGCCTGGATATAAAATTCCTACTGAAAAGAAATTTCACTATGACAGAAAATAAATGCGCCCCTATGTGCTTGTTCTCATTTCATATGGAGTCGCTCTCTTCTTAACTACCATAACAGCCTCCACTCTCCAGGGTAGACCTTCCAGTAGACTTTGGAGTAAGTTTGTGGGATTTTGTGACATAATAGTGTTAATGAGGTCAGGCACTGATGTCAGGTGAGCAGGTCTGATACGCAGGTGGTGTTCCAGTTCATCCCAAAAAGTGAGGAGTTGGGTTGAGGTCAGGGATCTGTGCAGCTGTTCCACAGCAAGCTTTGTGCAAACTGTGTCTTTGTGCATGGGGATGCTGACATGCTGGAATAAAACATTCATGCAAAGCTGAATGTGTGCTTTTAGGTTTGTTGCTGCAGTTTGGGGAAGAACCAGATATGGATGTGATGGTCAGGTTGTCCACAGAGTTTATGTTGTGCTGTAGTCTGACACTCATTTGTGGAGGCGATTCTATTAGAGAAAACGATTCAAAATACTGTATGTGAGACGTCATAAACTATATCATAAAGAAGTATTTCAGCTTTAACTCTGGAATAAATCCATGGTATATTATCATAAAACCACTGAATGAAATAATTCCTGGCCAGAACATAACCACTATTACGCCTGTGCCTTTAAATCTGCACTGCTCAGCTCGATGAATCTTATATGTCTAGCAGAAAGGCATAGCTTTCCCTCGAGAATATCCAGCTCGAACCCTCTCTCGCACAGAAGCGGAAGCGGTGAAGCGCATTGCTATTCACTGCAGCAGAGGAGTTATCTCCATAAGTGATTCACGGTACACCTGACAGCAGCACCTCCACTATTTCCATACCAGAGCGCAGAAAAGAGTGATGCAGACAGGTGCCCACTTAGAGCCACAGTCAAAGAGGAGATATGAATGCGAATGAAAAAGGGAAGGGAACAATTACTAAAGCAAATAGAGGGAATAAATCTGGCAGCTGCACTCAGAATCTAATATAAAGCTCACTTACTCCGGTCGCAGACAATCACAGCCGAGTGTCAATTCGGCAAGGGTATTTTTAAAACAAATCCTGAATAGTTTTATTGCATAGTATCACTTTATATTCTATAAAAAAAACGGCTGTCAGGCTGCCACACTCGGGCACTGAAGTCAAATGTTCGCTCCATTCCACGCCACATTTATCACGCCAGGTTAATGAAAAATAGATTAATTCTCTTGATTTATAGAAACAGACACCAGCAGTATCTTTACTATGGCAATTAATAAAGTAACAATATGAAGAATGAGAGCAGACATACTGAACAACGATATACTGAACATAATATTTATTCTTTTAATAAATCTCTCCTCAGGAAATGCATCTAATTAGAAAACTCAGCATCATACAGGAAGCTGGTCCTTGTAAAGCTACTGTAACTCTCACATCCTCTACTCTCTAGCACACTATTTGTGTCAATCTGTTATTTACAGACTAATAACCAAAGCAAAGCCTGCAGCTTTATTAATATGCATCATATAAATCATTATAATGTTCATTCCAACAGCACACACATCACAAACATCACCTAAGTATTGTGTATCGAATGGATTTATTATTATTTCCCCTGCAATATATTGTCCTGTGCATTTCTCACAGTTTGCAGATCGTCACTGTAAGAATTATACACTGCGTAATTCTCTAGACTTGAGAAAAAAATGTGATGGACGGAGATCATGGCTGCTGAAGGTCGAGGAACATGAGCCGGTAAAACCAATAAACCAGTTATTGGTTTTCGCTCTGGACTCCACAACCAGCCTTGTGCACTGAAAAGAGACCAGAAGTCTTTACTCACTTTAGCTAAATATATTCAATTTTATATTCAACATTATATATTACTATATACCAGTGGTGGGCCGTCAGGGCCAGCAAGGCCTTCTCTGCTGTCTAAACAGCAGTGATCTGAATCACTGACTTTTAATATATTTAATATATTTTTCCATGAATGTGTATTAAATTATTCCCAATAAACTATTCTATATACATTTCATAGCTTTTCTCTTGGTTGCGCTGCTTCCAGTAGTGTATATTTATGATAAGTATATTTATCCAATGATATTTCAGCTAGTGGCTGACATCATGTGTTGCCAGGGTGAAAGAAATCTGCCTTAAGGCCTTCGGAATCAATAGTGCAGGCCCCTGTAGCTTAAAATAAGTGGCAATGAAATTGTTCCATTAACCAATCAGCTTTCGTCTTTTCGCCTAGGTGTGAAATGCAAGGCCCACCACTGCTATATACAATCTGTTATTAATAATCACATCGTCATCAGGCACACAGTCTTCCGCTCCATTTTCATGTCTCATTTGCCACCAGACGTGGCAAAAACTCGGATCTGTACAACGATAAGAAGCCAGATACACAAAATTTGTTCACACTGCAGTGCGTCAGCCACATCGACAGGCCTTTAGTTGATTTATTTCCACTACAGAAGTGTGCTGTTTTATAGGAAACAGGGTTTTTTTTTTACACAGTGTGTAATATGTAATGTGAAACTGTGAAGCAAGGTGGTGGCAGCATTACAGTGTGGCGGAGGGGCGGTGGTTTGCTGGATAAAGGAATGATGCAATGGATCATGAGGCATCATGAGGAACAAGGGATTATCTAAAAAACAGCATTTAATTGTGACTGGGTTTTCCAGCAGCACAATCATGTCCATAAATATAAAAACGAGAGGTCTTTAATCTTCGCAGATTTTTACCGTATGGGAAAATAGATGGCTGTAGATTTGTGCCCAGAGCTGGTCATTAGTCATCAGCTGGACGTTCTGTAACAGGGCTTATGTTCAAAGAGCATCACTGAAATACCATAAATCACATCTCAGTGCTGAGCAGGAATCAGAAGAGAATTAAATAAAAAGGCTTTTCCTCAGATTTTGTGACAGAAGATTTGTGGATAATAGGGAGCGTTGCCTTGGAAACATGAAAGTTTGCCACAAGCTTTTAGCAGCATCTTATGGACCTAACCAGGACACACACACACACACAAAAGATCTAGAGGTAAAAATCATATATACTGATTTTGAAGTCATAATATTCCTTGAATAAGACTGATGTGATTCAATACACACACACACACACACACACGTTTGATTCCAATCAAGCAATTATACACACTTTTGTTAGGGAAAGCTCATCCTGTAGCTCAAATCAACATGAAGGTTAAAAACGCAG